>NC_046154.1:222041659-222343571 GCF_011064425.1 Rattus rattus | reverse complement strand
AATATTCAATAAAAGAAAAGAAAAAACAAGAAGGAAGGTAACAGAAAAGGCCTGTGAATAGCATATAAGGGGACACCATGCTCTCATTACAAATTTCCTGTGAACCTGAACCAGTTCTAAAATGAGTACACTAAAGAAAAGAAGAAAAGAGAAAAAAAATCATTAAGCAATTATGTGTATTCCACCTCAAAAGCTAAGTTCCTCTTAGAGAAATTATAGGCAGCAGATTCTCACCTGTGAATGTTAAATATGCCTCATTTATGAACCCAACCAACAATGCAGCCGTATGTCTATGTAGAAAGCAAATTTAGGGATTAATGATTGGAATTGCTTTTTGTTCTACTATCCGTTATCTGAATTTAGGAAATGTCTTAATTTTGAGAACTTTTTTGAACAGATTTTGACAATATGTTGGCTACAAAAAGAATATGGTTCCAAAGTAAACCAGAAACTGTGCTAAACAGACATAAACACTTGAGGTTAAAGGCTGAGGTAACAAAATAAGCGTGATCTAACTGCCTGTGATTGAAAAGGGGGCACGTTAAAGAATATCAGGGCTGATGGACAACAGCACCGTGACTGCATGGGAAGACTCTTCCTTTACAATCTCCTTTCCCCAAACTCCTCTTACCCTGCCACAGTGTATCAAAGACTGTGAAATTTCTTCAGAAAACAATTATGTTCTTTTCAGACAGTCTCACTATATAACCCAGTATCGCTTTAGGCTTCCATTTTGCCTACCTCAGACTCCTGAGTGCTAGATCCAAAGGCAAGTATATGCCACCATACTCTTGGTTATCTTATTGATTTGAGATAGATAAATCAATCTACATATGTCTGTATCCATCCATCCTACTTATTCATTAAAATAAACTCACTCCAAAATTAACATCTTTGTAGTGCACTTTGATACATGGTCCTGAAATAATCCTACTGCCAAGCCTTTCACTCTTGCTCTTCCCTAAGACATCCTCCTCTCCGCAAACATCCTTCCTTTATGTTCCCTAACAGCCAGAACTTCCGATGATCCTCACTAGTGAATGATTCAGAGAGTAGTGACCAGAGCAACTAGGAAAATGCCCGAGTACCTGATTTGAGCCCTTGGTTTTTTTTTTTTTTTTTTTTTTTTTTTTTTTTTTTGGTTCTTTTTTTTGGAGTTGGGGACCGAACCCAGGGCCTTGCACTTCCTAGGTAAGCGCTCTACCGCTGAGCTAAATCCCCAGCCCCTGATTTGCGCCCTTGTATGAACAAACATAAACTTCTATTGTACTCAAGGCATAACATAATGTAAAATTTCAGAAAACAATAGATAGAAAGGTACTCCATGTAACTAGACAAACAGATGTCTATCTATAGGTTTGAGAGAAATAACTATGGTTGAGGGCATTGATTTCATAATAGAAAATCCATAGTATTAATTTTTATCTTTTCACTGTCTTACCTTTTATTTAAAAAGAGTTTCTTTTATAAGACAAAAAAATCAAAGAAAGCACGATTATTTTTTAACAACTGGGAAAATTCATGGTTAGAAAGGTTATCCATAATGAGTAAGCGAGTATGACAACAGCCTAATTTTATGCCTCTTAAATTGTGGCATTCTTACAATACTTTTGATTAATATGCCACCCTGAAATCAGAAGACTATTGTTTTCTCTTGCTATTAACATTAATCTTTGTTTTTTTTTTAAAAAAAATCAATAGCAACCATAGCACATAGCACATAACATAAGTGAGCAAATTTTGACTGAAGCTACAAGTTACTAAATATATAAGGCTTCACAGCCACAGGGATTCAGAAGCAACTGTTGCACCTTCATATTGGATTATGATATAGGTAAATGACAAAATATAAACGAAAGCATATAGTGGTATTTTAAAAAGTAATTACTTATAAAACCAAGCAACATATTGGATGTTACTATGTAACCATGATTTGTTAATACCTATACCAGACTTAGCCTGCACGGTCAACTTAAGTCATCCTTCAATTTAGAAATTTACTCTAAGAAGTTTTAAAGAACACTATAATAGGATAATTTCAGACTTGTTATCCTGAAATTTGTTTATTAAAGTGGCTTATAATTTATTACCAAAACATACATTTACCATAATTTTGAAGATTTAAAATTGTTTGCCTCTGGCACAAAGAGATGGCCCAAGCATTAGAGGGTAAATGAACACCCAAATTGTTTACCTCTTTCTCTCTGTCTGTCTCTGTCTCTTTCTCTCTCCTCTTGTGTGGGAGTATGTGAGGGAGAGTGTGTGCATGAGAGAGAGAGCACTTTATGGATAACCTAATTCTCAAACATTTCCAAATCCTTCTGTATATCCAGACCTCTCCTAAGTAGAATATCCATTTCCAGCTTTACACTGGTCCTCTCCATATGGACGTCCTCCCACGGGCACACTGATTTCACGGTGCCGAAACAGAATGCCGCATCTCCTCAGCCAAATCAATTCTTCCTGCTACACTCGTAAGGTCAATTACAGCATCATTCTCATCCAATCATCCGAGCTGAAAATGACATCATCTTTCTCTCCTTCCTCCTTTTATTCCTCTCTTTAATATGAGTCATCTGTGAGACTTGCCATATAAAACTGTTCAAATTTATCATTTTCATTCTCATCAACATTATCTTTTCCAGTTCTTTTTAGTTCTTACAAAGACTATCAAAACAGCATGACATAATGTATACTAAGCATTGTGCAAAAGAGTGTATATATATATATATATACATGTGTGTACATATACATATATATGATATTCAATTACTTATTCTTTTATGTGTTCATGTTCCCAGTAATATAGGAAGATATTATCTTCCTATCATAAAGTAAGTAGATTAATCGTATAGCTTGCTGTATCCTTTAAACATCTTTTCATGATGCTGTCAATAGTCACATTAGGTTTTTGATAATAAATAGCAAACCAATACAAATCGAGACACTTCAAGCAGGACACTTTCTTTTTGATGGTTTTTGTGGGATAGAAGCCTGGATTTATATGATGTGAAGTCGATGGTTCTATAGTCTCAGAAGCTGCAGTCAAGAGCTTGCCTAGGAATAAGCACTTACCTGAGCTTCAACACCTTCTTCCAAACTCATAGGTTTGTTTACAAATAATCAGGTCTGAATAGTTCTAGAGACTAAGATCCCCCAGTTCTTTACTGAGGTTCATCTATTTCCTTAGCTCTTGGCCTTGTTAGTACGGCTGTTTAGATCATCAGGCCCATAAGGCCATGCTTTCCAGTGAGTCCTCTAGATAGATGAAGCTCTATAATATGCACAAAATCACAGAAAGTAAAAGGGGGCAAACCAAGGGTCCCAACCTTATTTCAAAGGGAGGGAGCAGTGATATTCATATCAGGAAAAAAGTACCATGAGAGTTCCTTTTAAATTATGTTCAACCTTCCAGTTACCCCTAGAAAATCCCATAGATTTGTCTACTGTCTGATTAAACAGTGACTTACCATTGCCTGCTAGATAAACTTAACACTTCAATAGCTGCTTCAGTTTTTATATTACCTTTCTTCTATTTGTTTCTGTGCTGCCTTGAATAGAACCACATTGTACACAGTTTCATTCCCAAATAACCATGTACAATGTCTAAATTACAATGTGAACTCTCTTTTAGAGTCTGCTCTGTTCACAAGCTCAGCTATCCAGAGCAAATAAACAATAAAAATTTTTAACCTGAAGAGTATCTATTTAAAACACAATTAGTAAACAACAGTAGGATTGTTCACTTGCAGGAACACTCTGACTTACAGTCCGCTGGTTCTACCATGCCTTCCTGATATATCACAGTTCACACTGAGAGCATTGTCTGACATTATCTACCTTATTATTTTAGTAACAGATTGCTGGAAAGAGAAGTTAACTTCCTATGATACAATTTTGATGATGTCACTCTCCTGCTTGACATTTTGCCCTTGTTGGTCCACTTCCCCTATGAGGAATTCAGAAAGTACTTCTCATCCTTCACCCTCACCTTGTAATTCAGGCAAAGTCTTTCTCTAAACTCATCTTTTTACCCAAGCTGATAAGCTCTACTCGACCTCTCATGAGTGCAGTTAGATGTTCACACCATTCTCCAGGGCTTTGCTGTATTTTCCTTTTTTATTTCCCACCATTTTCTATTGAATTGCTCTTTTATCTACACAGTGTTTAGCATATAGAAAGCTTTCACTAAATTGGTTGAGTTGATAAAGAAATCTGGATATAGAACACAGACTATATTCTCTCTTCTTTCATACTTTCCAACAACTAGTTTTTATTTACAGATACAAACATACAAACACACACACACACACACACACACACACACACACACACACACACACACACACACACACACACACAGAGCTGTATTCCTGAGGAGGAAAATAGAATCATTGTAGCCTAATACCAATGCAGGATTGTAAACACCATTGGAGCCTGAGCTTTCTTATTTTTTCTTATCCTAAAATGCATTTCTGCAGCCAGTTATTTTATTGCAGCTGCCTTGTGAGAAATTACACCTTGTTTTCCTCATAGCTGTGAGCTTCTGGAAAGTGCAGACCATATGTTAATTACCTTACTGACTCGCATTTGTCACTCTGGACTTTGGCATCCTCACAGATGCTCATCCTGAGCAGAAGGCTCTATGAGGTTACTTTGCCATGTGATCCTCATGAACCAAGTCTGTAAGAGGGGACCCTGATATATCTGTGTGATTGCTCACAGGGAAATGTGCAGCGAAATGTTCATCTATGTTCTCAGAGCCTCAGATTTGTGTGGCCTTTCTGTTTGTTTGTTTGTACTTTGCTGAAAACTTAAAATACCATATTTTTAAAAAGTCCCCTATTCAGCACATGCCCTCAGGCTCTGATTATACATCTTTTTGCAAGTTAGGGGGAAAACAGTCTGTTCATTGGAAGGAAGGACAAGAAAGAATCAGATTTTGTAACATACACAAGGCACTGACGTTTTTAGAGAAGGCTGAGTTGTCAAAATGAGAAGATGATTAGAGTATACTTGAAAATTCTGTCCAGAAACAACTTTAGTAGTGGGACTGTTACACCACAATCACTAAGTAGTAGATGTACTAAGCTACCCTGGGACATCATTCAGGTGTGGGAACATGCCCAAATTCAAAAACACTTCTATCATATTTTTCTTCAGATATATATCAAATAATGTATAAATATTTGGAAGATACAAAAAAATCTGTAGCAAGAGTAAAATTTTTAGAAATACAAACATTGTAATATTATCCTTCAAAGTGTGATATTTATCTCCCTCATCTCCACATAACTCAAATCTGAGTATCAGCTTAGATACTTCATTGTCTTAAAAGGTTCCTTATTGGTCTCTGGTGGATATCAGGAATGGATAAATTTTAACCAATGGGAATAATAAAGCTAGTAATTATATTTTTTCTAAATGCTAACTATTTTCTTGTAAAATGTAAATAAGAACACTGAGAGCTCATAATTCTGCCCTTGGAGAACATACTAATACTAGTTTTATTCTAATTAATTCCAAACGAGACCAAAAATCTGTTGTATATAAACATGAGTTATGAAAATAAATGAGCTCGAGGGATGACTTAGTGGCTAAAAGAATGTATTGCACTTTTAATGGACATGAGTTTAGTCTCCAACACTCATGTCAGGTAGCTCAAAAACATCTCAACTTCAGCTCAAAGGAATTTAGTATCCTACATTGACCTTGAAGGCACCTGTACGCATACCTGGCCATTCACACAAACATAAGCATAAAATAAATAAAAACGAAAGTATTAAACATCTCAGTTATCCCTCATTCTTTCCATAACTCCAACATGCGTAGCTCACAGATATGTAAGACTCAGGAAAGACTGTCATTTGCCATTGTAGACAACTGGAGGAGATAAATGTTACCGTTACTTGTAGTTGAATTAAATTTTGATGCCATGTCTCAGGAGAGGGTAGAATTTAATTGAAGTCGCAGTAGTCTGACAATACCTTAAATCCTTTTGAAACTAAAAAGAAAGGTCATTGTCACATTAGGTGACTATATTTTAAAATTACTTCTAATTCCAGAGCTTCTTTTAAGTACATATGTCTATTCATTGTGTATGTATATATGGATATCACATTTTTCTCTTTCGACCCTTTAAAAACTAAAACAATGAGAGAAAATGTGTCTGTCACATACACATAACTGAGATATTTTCAGATGAACTTAAGAGTTTTCAAACACAAAGATGAACATGGAAACAAGCAAGAGTTACCAATTCGTGGCCAGCAGATAGACCATCAGTCCACACTTCAGGGGTACTATTAGGGGAATCTTTACGTTGATGACAAGAGGAACACAGACAGTCACCTAATAATTGTACTCGGTCTATAATCGAAGGTATGAAAACCTACGGCTTTCTCTTTTGCTGCTTTTCTGTCAGTTTAGCTCCTTTCCTTCCCGTCAGCTACGGCGTGTTCTTTCTGAATCTAGTTTCAATGCAGGGTAAAGCAACGGAAATGATTATCCTCTGTGCTTTACACAGCCCATTGCCAGGAAAAATCATATAATGCCATAAACTAAGCATTACAAATCAAAGCTGAAATCCAAATGGGCATGTGAGTTCAGGTCGGAGATACTATGCTGATTTAAATAAGTAATAACCATCATCAGCATAAAAAAATCCAAAACAAATCACTGTGCATACATAGGAAAAATGGACCGAATGCCTGGAACCTGTTTTCAGAATTCATATATTGAGTTACAAGGAGGTGTTTAAAATGAAGATCATTCACTGAAAAAAGAACCCTACATTTCTGGGGGCAAGCTGCTCTTCTGCGCCTTGTCTTGTAAACATGTCCTTTCCTTAAATCTAAGTTCAAGCATCTATAGCCAAACATGTGGGTACATTTATTTTCTTCATGTGATTTAATCAGTCTATAAACGGTGTGTTTTAAACATTGATATTTTTCTTTTCTCTTTGTTATTTTATTTACTTTCATTTCAAATGTTTCCTCTCCGCAAACTCCTTATCCTATACTTCTCCTCACTGCTTTAGGAGGGCGCTCCCCTTCCCACTCATCGACTCATGCCTCATGACCCTAACATGCCCTACACTTGGGCATCGAACATCCATAGGACCAACCACCTCCCCTCATTGATGCCCAACAAGGCCATCCTCTGCTATATATGTGGCTATTGCCATGGGTCGCCCATGGGTACTCTTTGGTTGGTGGCTTTAATCCCTGGGAGCTCTGGGGGGAGTCTGGTTGATTGATACTGTTCTTTTTCCTGTGTGGTTGCTAACCTCTTCAGCTCTTTCAGTCCTCCCCTAGCTTCTCCAATGATACTTTTTATTCCATGTAATTTTCCTAGGCCTTTTTTAATGTGAAGTATTTTGTTTGGTTCAGAAATCTTCACGTTTGAAATGTTATCCTCTTTCTAACATATCAAACCAAGTGACAATTTTTGTATTCTTAACCACTTCTAAAAATTAATATTACTTTTCCCTTTTCATTTTACATTCTGGAAAGCTTGTAACTTTCTCCTGTCAGTCTCTTTTCTTTATATAATACCATTTCCCCATTGCTTAATAAAGTTTTGATTTTCCTAAAAAAAAAAAACAAAGAATAAGTCTAACCATTCATAAAACATTAAAAACTTGCTGAAATGTGATCATTACCTAGAAATAAAATTTATTTGTATACCAAATACAATTTGAGTAAAACAATACTTAAATCTCATCCACATTTGGAAGTAAACTCTCAGTCATAATGTGCAAATATGTATATTAAAATTTAAATGAAGAAGGTCTGGTAAGATGCTTTGAGGACTACAGTACTTACACACAGGTATGAGGACCAAGGAGTGTCTTGGAACACACTTGTGACACCAGCACTTTAGAAAACAGAGGCATGCAGTTCCTTAGCGTTTGTTATTCAAGTTTTCTTCCTCACTGGGAGTCCCAGATAAAGTGAGAGATTCTGTCTCAAAAATAAGGTATAATGTTAGTCTCTCAACCATCTTCTCCCAATTTCCCCATTAAAACATTAGTTTTAATGTTCCCAGAGCTATAGTTTGAAGGGTCACACTACTTGACACTGTAGCATTTTTGTACTTCAGACAAAAAGCCTGAAATAAAGAATATAGTGCTAATACACAGGATTGAGGTATCTGCTAAGTACACACTGATTGTGACACTTAATATTCATCAAGCTATCTGTGAGCAGTTTCCCCATCTGGGAAATCTAAATATCAGCACCTGCCAATGATTTCAGTGAGTGCCTACAAGTGTTTCTTGTGTGGTTAATGTATTCACCGATCCTTTGCTGTGTACATGGGAAACACTCAACAATGCTGTTTCAGATTTCACCATTATTATTTCTGACAAGACTAGTAAAAGTGAGGAAATACATTATTTCTATATCTAGACCTTTCAGCTTCAACCTTTACAGAAACATCCACATCTATGATTCTCTTTCAATCTAAGGAAATAGGTTCATTGTTTCTTTCAAGTAGAAGAAAACTGAACCAGTTCTGTCCTCCCCCCACCAAAAGCTGATGTGTCTATTTAATGAACTAGATAATAAAAAATGAAAAAAAAAACCATAGTGACAGCATGCTAGACAGAGGAAAAGTGAATACTGTGCCAAAATGAAACGGATGTATCTATAATCTTGTTTGGGAATTGCAGTGACTTTCCAGCTATTTTTTGGACCCTAATTTATTTGCAGCTATACTCAAGGTGGAGCTCACATGGTCCTTTTCTTCTTTTTAATAAATTTCTGTTTCCCACCATGGTAATCCTATTAGAGACTTGTTTTCTTAAGGAGCAAGAATATGTGTTTTTGATGTGGCCCATACATATACAGCCACCCAATTAGACAAGATGGATGAAGCAAAGAAGTGCAGGCCGACAGGAGCCGGATGTAGATCTCTCCTGAGAGACACAGCCAGAATACAGCAAATACAGAGGCGAATGCCAGCAGCAAACCACTGAACTGAGAATAGGACCCCCCGTTGAAGGAATCAGAGAAAGAACTGGAAGAGCTTGAAGGGGCTCGAGACCCCATATGTACAACAATGCCAAGCAACCAGAGCTTCCAGGGACTAAGCCACTACCTAAAGACTATACATGGACTGACCCTGGACTCTGACCTCATAGGTAGCAATGAATATCCTAGTAAGAGCACCAGTGGAAGGGGAAGCCCTGGTCCTGCTAGACTGAACCCCCAGTGAACGTGATTGTGCGGGGGAGGGCGAGGGCATAATGGGGGAGGATGGGGAGGGAACACCCATAAAGAAGGGGAGGGATTAGGGGATGTTGCCCAGAAACCGGGAAAGGAATAACACTCGAAATGTAAATAAAAATACTCAAGTTAATAAAAAAAAAAAAAGAATATGTGTTTAGTTTTATCAAATTCAGATTCTTTTTTTTTCCTTCATCTTTATTAACTTGCATATTTTTTATTTACACTTCTATTGTTATTCCCTTTTCCCGGTTTCCAGGCCAACATCCCCCTAACCCATCCCTCTCCCCTTCTCTATGGGTGTTCCCCTCCTCATCCTCCCCCCATTACCGCCCTCCCTGCAACAATCACATTCACTGGGGGTTCAGTCTTAGCAGGACCAAGGGCTTCCCCTTCCACTGGCGCCCTTACTAGGTTATTCATTGCTGCTTATGAGGTTGGAGCCCAGGGTCAGTCCATGTATAGTCTTTGGGTAGTGGCTTAGTCCCTGGAAGCTCTTAACAAATAACATTTCGCCAATAGCATCCAGTAGTCCAGAGCAATAGAAAAAGCCTAACTTCTCACCTGGAATCTATAATTAGAAGCTATGGACTGTTGGAGAGGCATTATCTTCTTGATTCACTATGTATAGAGTGGAGTACAGTGGATAGTTTCTTAATTTTGCTAATTTGCTACTATAGTCAGGAAATGGTAAGTGATTTACATGTATCAAACTAAACAGTCCTCTCAGCAATATTATGTAGACAGCAGATCACATTCTCTTGTACATTGTTGAAACCAAAGTCACTCACAAAGACAAGTCTCTTGATCCTCTATATGAGAACAGTCCCACAAGCTCACTGTACATATTTTTACATCACTAAAATACTTATTAATTGGTCAGGAATGAGCTTAATTTCATTACTTATATAAAAACCAAATTACAAGAACTTTCTCTGCTTAAGATACCTAAATGAATGTCAAACATGTACCAGTGCCCCGTGGAGCAAAAACTAGACAAAATTAAAAAATACAGGATTTAACAGGGATGATGGAGAACTTGTAAACTGTGTTAGATAATGTAAATCTATTAACTTGTTTGACATAAAGAAAAGGATCTTACAGCATCTTTCATAAGCTTACATAAAAGGTAATGAACTTGTCTTTCTCTAGACTCTGTTTAATTTACTGAAACAAATTATTAAGCTATTGTAATACTTCAAACATATGATCACAAACATGAAAATGAAATTGGAGGGAATATGGCCATTTTTAAAACTTGAGCAATAGTTGTGCTCCAAACTCCAGAATATTTGAAGATAAACTCTATAACTTATTATAGTTCATGCAGAAACACCTATTTCTAGTAAGATCTTTTGTGAAATATACTATTGTATCTTTCATAGTAAGATAGATGGCTTAAAAATTTAATTCACAAGTGTTCATTGTTCTCCTGTACCTTCTCTTTTATCCCATTGTATGCTCTTATTCCACTCACATACTTTACATGTATCTGAGTATAATTTTTTTCCTTGGATATACCATGAAAAGAGAATAAAGAGAAATCCAGTATGGTGGTCAGGCCAAGATTATGTGAATTTTCTAGAGAATTTGAGAGAGGTCGAATTCTAAGAACAAAGAGATCATTAGCATATTTATAATCCCACATAAGCTATGGCTTGGGTAAAATAAGAAAGAGATAAGTGTGAATATAGAAGAGGCCATGGCATTTCCTCCTATTGATGCTGGACAATGCCATCCTCTGCTACATATGTGACTGGATTCATGGCTCTCTCCATGTGTACTCATTGGTTGGTGGTGTATTCTTTGGGAGCTCTGGTGGGGTCTGGTTGAGTGATATTTCTGTTTTTCCTATGGGGTTGCAAACTCCTTCAGCTCCTTCAGTCTTTTCTCTAATTCCTCCATTGTGGTCCCCTTGTTTAGGCCAATGGTTAATTGAAACCATCCTCATCTGTATGAAATTTTAAAGGAGAGGAAGTTTTAATACACTGACTGCAGGAAATGAAGCAAGATAAAGAAGATATTATGATGACATGGAGTTTGCTGGTGACATTGTCAAATGTTTCAACAATAGAGTGACTAGTTGAAGAAACAAGAGGATTTCAGTGATAGATACAATTCTTGAGGACTATCCTAGTATACTTTTTCTACTGTATACCTGAGACTGTATAATATATAAAGAATTAAGTGTTGTTTCCTACAATTCTTGGTTCATAGAAACCAAAGATCAAAGCATATATAGAGTTAGAGCTGAGAAAAGGTGGAAGGACAAATTAGCATAAGAGAGGGAGAAGGACCAGCTTTTATAATAAATGCACGGTAATGACTTGTGTGAATGTCAACTTGACAGGGCTTTGAATCACCTAGAAACCATGCCTCTGGGTATCTCTACAAAGATGTTTCCAGAGGGAATTAACTAAGCAGTGAAGATACCATAATTTGGTCTAAGGACCCAGACTTTTAAAGGGGAAGAAAAAGAGAGGAAATGTGATCATCATGCCCACTCATATCTTTCCGTGACCTGACTCAAGGTGCAGGATGGCATGATTCATAGGCAAGATGTTGGACATTTGGAAAGAGGTGTTGGTTATGAAGTAATGAGAGAAATGATTCAGCGTGAATGGATTGGGAAATATTTAAAACACTAAATATGGGAAAGATGTTAATTTTGAATTTTTGAAGGATTGGAAAGTCATACTGAGGAGTAAGAGATGTTAATGGATACTATAACAGAAGAAGTATTGTCTGATAACCTATTTCTGAGCTTAAAATGGGGGAAGGAATTGAGTTTTGCAACACTGATAAGTTGTAAACAATATGTCCAGGTATAATAAGCATTAGAATTTAAGCAATGAACAACTAGCACAAGAGAAGAAAAAACAAAAACAAACCAAACAAAAAACCCAATGCAATTGTCACTAATGTCCATCCAAGTATGGGCTAAGAACTTACCTGTTATTCCTAATGTGATTCCAGATAAGCTATACCATATTCCCAGTATACAATTTAAAACTGAGACCTAGGCAGGTTAAGTCAAATGTCATGAAAAGTGAGGTAGAAACTACATTCCCAGTTTGAATCCATGATTCATAAATCAGTTTATACATAAAGATTATGTAAGCTAACAAAGCAATGCAGTATGTAGAATTACCTGAAATCTTCCCTGTTCAAGAAGATTGATTATAAATATTAACTGTGGCTGTATCTTGTCACACATGCAGACATATTGACAGTGCTAACAATTAACATTCATCTCTAGAATACTGATAAAGCATTTAGCCAAAAAAAATTCAGCTAATTACTATGTACTGGCCTGATTCTTCATCCTTTTGACCTTGAGTCTTTGTTGCCAGCCTATACTTTCTTTATATGTAGCCCATTATGGTCTAGACTACAAAAGTTATTTTTGGAAGTGCAGCAAGATTTTTGTTACTTAATGCTAAATAATTTTTAGAAAGCTGCATAAATTAAATGCTACAACATAATGAATGTGTAGTTAGCCACCAGGTCTTGAAAAAGAATCATGTATATGAAGTCTCTCGTGCATAAACCCTCTTGGTAAACCACATTTTAAAATTTTCTTGAAAATATATTCCTTTCTCAGAAAACGTATCCTTATTATAGTTTCCCTCCATCTATACCTCCCAGTTCCTCTCCAATTTCCTCCCCAAAAGAGATCCATTACCTTTTTGTCTCTTGTTAGAAAAAAATAGGCTTCTGGGAGATAATACACAACAGTACATGACAATACAGGACAAAATAAAATATAATAGGATGCAGCAAAAACTATCATACCAAAATTAGACAGGGCAGCCCATCATGAGGAAGAGTCCCAAGTGCTTGCATAAGAATCAGACCAAGGCAGAGAGCCTGTGGGCAGCACACCGCGAGCGAACTTGAGCCTCGGGTCCACAGGTAAGACCAACTTTTCTGCTACAAACGACTTGCCTGGTGAACTCAGGTCTCACAGAGGCGGAGTTCCTCTGGGACCGGACACTTCCGGTGTTTGGCCAGACTCCGGGGCCGGTGGATCCCTGCCCTCAGCAGCTCTCTGCTCCCAGGCCCCCTGGAGGGGAGTTCTCGCTGCCTGGTCGGGCGGGCACTCCTGAGGCAGCAGAGCGGAGGAGACCACCAACGCTGCCCACCCCTGCCCACATCCCTGGCCCAGGTGGAAAGTGCAGACGGCCTACGGGTCCCCGGCGAGGAGGGCGTAGGAGCAGCAGGTCCACTGCGTCTGAGACACCGCACCTGAAGGGACCGACCGGATAAACAGTTCTCTGCACCCAAATCCCGTGGGAGGGAGAGCTAAACCTTCAGAGAGGCGGACACGCCTGGGAAACCAGAAGAGACTGCACGCTGCACACAGTACTGATCCCAGAGGAAAACACCAAAAGATATCTGGAACCCTGGTGCACGGAACCTCCCGGAAGGGGCGGCGCAGATCTTCCTGGTTGCTGCCGCCGCAGAGAGCCCGTGGGCAGCACCCCGCGAGCGAACTTGAGCCTCGGGTCCACAGGTAAGACCAACTTTTCTGCTGCAAGTGACCTGCCTGGTGAACTCAAGACACAGGTCCACAGGAACAGCTGAAGACCTGTAGAGAGGAAAAACTACACGTCCAAAAGCAGAACACTCTGTCCCCATAACTGGCAGAAAGAAAACAGGAAAACAGGTCTACAGCACTCCTGACACACAGGCTTATAGGACAGTTTAGCCACTGTCAGAAATAGCAGAACAAAGTAACACTAGAGATAATCTGATGGCGAGAGGCAAGCGCAGGAACCCAAGCAACAGAAACCAAGACTACCTGGCACCATCGGAGCCCAATTCTCCCATCAAAACAAACATGGAATATCCAAACACACCAGAAAAGCAAGATCTAGATTCAAAATCATATTTGACCATGATGCTGGAGGACTTCAAGAAAGACGTGAAGAACTCCCTTAGAGAACAAGTAGAAGCCTACAGAGAGGAATCGCAAAAATGCCTGAAAGAATTCCAGGAAAACATAAATAAACAAGTAGAAGCCCATAGAGAGGAGACACAAAAATCCCTGAAAGAATTCCAGGAAAACACAATCAAACAGTTGAAGGAATTAAAAATGGAAATATAAGCAATCAAGAAAGAACACATGGAAACAACCCTGGATATAGAAAAACCAAAAAGAAGAGACAAGGAGCTGTAGATACAAGCTTCACCAACAGAATACAAGAGATGGAAGAGAGAATCTCAGGAGCAGAAGATTCCATAGAAATCATTGACTCAACTGTCAAAGATAATGTAAAGCGGAAAAAGCTACTGGTCCAAAACATACAGGAAATCCAGGACTCAATGAGAAGACCAAACCTAAGGATAATAGGTAAAGAAGAGAATGAAGATTGCCAACATAAAGGACCAGTAAATATCTTCAACAAAATCATAGAAGAAAACTTCCCTAACCTAAAGAAAGAGATACCCATAGGCATACAAGAAGCCTACAGAACTCCAAATAGATTGGACCAGAAAAGAAACACCTCCCGTCACATAATAGTCAAAACACCAAACGCACAAAATAAAGAAAGAATATTAAAAGCAGTAAGGGAAAAAGGCCAAGTAACATATAAAGGCAGACCTATCAGAATCACACCAGACTTTTCGCCAGAAACTATGAAGGCCAGAAGATCCTGGACTGATGTCATACAGACCCTAAGAGAACACAAATGCCAGCCCAGGTTACTGTATCCTGCAAAACTCTCAATCAACATAGATGGAGAAACCAAGATATTCCATGACAAAACCAAATTTACAAATATCTTTCTACAAATCCAGCACTACAAAGGATAATAAATGGTAAAGCCCAACATAAGGAGGCAAGCTATACCCTAGAAGAAGCAAGAAACTAATCGTCTTGGCAACAAAACAAAGAGAAGAAAAGCACACAAACATAACCTCACATCCAAATATGAATACAACCGGAAGCAATAATCACTATTCCTTAATATCTCTCAACATCAATGGCCTCAACTCTCCAATAAAAAGACATAGATTAACAAACTGGATATGCAACGAGGACCCTGCATTCTGCTGCCTACAGGAAACACACCTCAGAGACAAAGACAGACACTACCTCAGAGTGAAAGGCTGGAAAACAACTTTCCAAGCAAATGGTCAGAAGAAGCAAGCTGGAGTAGCCATTCTAATATCAGATAAAATCAATTTTCAACTAAAAGTCATCAAAAAAGATAAGGAAGGACACTTCATATTCATCAAAGGAAAAATCCACCAAGATGAACTCTCAATCCTAAATATCTATGCCCCAAATACAAGGGCACCCACATACGTAAAAGATACCTTACTAAAGTTCAAAACACACATTGCACCTCACACAATAATAGTAGGAGATTTCAACACCCCACTCTCATCAATGGACACATCATGGAAACAGAAATTAAACAGAGATGTAGACAGACTAAGAGAAGTCATGAGCCAAATGGACTTAACGGATATTTATAGAACATTCTATCCTAAAGCAAAAGGATATACCTTCTCCTCAGCTCCTCATGGTACTTTCTCCAAAATTGACCATATAATTGGTCAAAAAACGGGCCTCAACAGGTACAGAAAGATAGAAATAATCCCATGCGTGCTATCAGACCACCACGGCCTAAAACTGGTCTTCAATAACAATAAGGGAAGAATGCCCACATATACGTGGAAATTGAACAATGCTCTACTCAATGATAACCTGGTCAAGGAAGAAATAAAAGAAGAAATTAAAAACTTTTTAGAATTTAATGAAAATGAAGGTACAACATACCCAAACTTATGGGACACAATGAAAGCTGTGCTAAGAGGAAAACTCATAGCGCTGAGTGCCTGCAGAAAGAAACAGGAAAGAGCATATGTCAGCAGCTTGACAGCACACCTAAAAGCTCTAGAACAAAAAGAAGCAAATACACCCAGGAGGAGTAGAAGGCGGAAATAATCAAACTCAGAGCCGAAATCAACCAAGTAAAAAAAAAAAGGACCATAGAAAGAATCAACAGAACCAAAAGTTGGTTCTTTGAGAAAATCAACAAGATAGATAAACCCTTAGCCAGACTAACGAGAGGACACAGAGAGTGTGTCCAAATTAACAAAATCAGAAAAGGAAAGGCGAGACATAACTACAGATTCAGAGGAAATTCAAAAAATCATCAGATCTTACTATAAAAGCCTATAATCAACAAAACTTGAAAATCTGCAGGAAATGGACAATTTCCTAGACAGATACCAGGTACCGAAGTTAAATCAGGAACAGATAAACCAGTTAAACAACCCTATAACTCCTAAGGAAATAGAAGAAGTCATTAAAGGTCTCCCAACCAAAAAGAGCCCAGGTCCAGACGGGTTTAGTGCAGAATTCTATCAGACCTTCATAGAAGACCTCGTACCAATATTATCCAAACTATTCCACAAAATTGAAACAAATGGAGCACTACCGAATTCCTTCTATGAAGCCACAATTACTCTTATACCTAAACCACACAAAGACCCAACAAAGAAAGAGAACTTCAGACCAATTTCCCTTATGAATATCGATGCAAAAATACTCAATAAAATTCTGGCAAACCGAATCCAAGAGCACATCAAAACAATCATCCACCATGATCAAGTAGGCTTCATCCCAGGCATGCAGGGATGGTTTAATATACAGAAAACCATCAACGTGATCCATTATATAAACAAACTGAAAGAGCAAAACCACATGATCATTTCATTAGATGCTGAGAAAGCATTTGACAAAATTCAACACCCCTTCATGATAAAAGTCCTGGAAAGAATAGGAATTCAAGGCCCATACCTAAACATAGTAAAAGCCATATACAGCAAACCAGTTGCTAACATTAAACTAAATGGAGAGAAACTTGAAGCAATCCCACTAAAATCAGGGACTAGACAAGGCTGCCCACTCTCTCCCTACTTATTCAATATAGTTCTTGAAGTTCTAGCCAGAGCAATCAGACAACAAAAGGAGGTCAAGGGGATACAGATCGGAAAAAGAAGAAGTCAAAATATCACTATTTGCAGATGATATGATAGTATATTTAAGTGATCCCAAAAGTTCCACAGAGAACTACTAAAGCTGATAAACAACTTCAGCAAAGTGGCTGGGTATAAAATTAACTCAAATAAATCAGTAGCCTTCCTCTACACAAAAGAGAAACAGGCCGAGAAAGAAATTAGGGAAATGACACCCTTCATAATAGATCCAAATAATAAAGTACCTCGGTGTGACTTTAACCAAGCAAGGGAAAGATCTGTACAATAAGAACTTCAAGACTCTGAAGAAAGAAATTGAAGAAGATCTCAGAAGATGGAAAGATCTCCCATGCTCATGGATTGGCAGGATTAATATAGTAAAAATGGCCATTCTACCAAAATCGATCTACAGATTCAATGCAATCCCCATCAAAATACCAATCCAATTCTTCAAAGAGTTAGACAGAACAATTGGCAAATTCATCTGGAATAACAAAAAACCCAGGATAGCTAAAACTATCCTCAACAATAAAAGGACTTCAGGGGGAATCACTATCCCAGAACTCAAGCGTATTACAGAGCAATAGTGATAAAAACTGCATGGTATTGGTACAGAGACAGACAGATAGACCAATGGAACAGAATTGAAGACCCAGAAATGAACCCACACACTATGGGCACTTGATTTTTGACAAAGGAGCCAAAACCATCCAATGGAAAAAAAATGATAGCATTTTCAGCAAATGGTGCTGGTTCAACTGGAGGTCAACATGTAGAAGAATGCAGATCGATCCATGCTTATCACCCTGTACAAAGCTTAAGTCCAAGTGGATAAAGGACCTCCACATCAAACCAGATACACTCAAACTAATAGAAGAAAAACTAGGGAAGCATTTGGAACACATGGGCACTGGAAAAAATGTCCTGAACAAAACACCAATGGCTTATGCTCTAAGATCAAGAATCGACAAATGGGATCTCATAAAACTGCAAAGCTTCTGTAAGGCAAAGGACACTGTGGTTAGGACAAAACGGCAACCAATAGATTGGGAAAAGATCTTTACCAATCCTACAACAGATAGAGGGCTTATATCCAAAATATACAAAGAACTCAAGAAGTTAGACCAATAGGGAGACAAATAACCCTATTAAAAAATGGGGTTCAGAGCTAAACAAAGAATTCACAGCTGAGGAATACCAAATGGCCGAGAAACACCTAAAGAAATGTTCAACATCGTTAGTCATAAGGGAAATGCAAATCAAAACAACCCTGAGATTTCACCTCACACCAGTGAGAATGGCTAAGATCAAAAACTCAGGTGACAGCAAATGCTGGCGAGGATGTGGAGAAAGGGGAACACTCCTCCATTGTTGGTGGGGTTGCAGACTGCTACAACCATTCTGGAAATCAGTCTGGAGGTTCCTCAGAAAATTGGACATTGAACTGCCTGAGGATCCAGCTATACCTCTCCTGGGCATATACCCAAAAGATGCCCCAACATATAAAAAGACATGTGCTCCACTATGTTCATCGTGAGCCTTATTTATAATAGCCAGAAGCTGGAAAGAACCCAGATGCCCTTCAACAGAGGAATGGATACAGAAAATGTGGTACATCTACACAATGGAATATTACTCAGCTATCAGAAACAACGACTTTATGAAATTCGTAGGCAAATGGTTGGAACTGGAAAATATCATCCTGAGTGAGCTAACCCAATCACAGAAAGACATACATGGTATGTACTCATTGATAAGTGGCTATTAGCCCAAATGCTTGAATTACCCTAGATGCCTAGAACAAATGAAACTCAAGACGGATGATCAAAATGTGAATGCATATCGCTCCTGAGAGACACAGCCAGAATACAGCAAATACAGAGGCGTATGCCAGCAGGAAACCACTGAACTGAGAACAGGACCCCCGCTGAAGGAATCAGAGAAAGAACTGGAAGAGCTTGAAGGAGCTCGAGACCCCATATGTACAGCAATGCCAACCAAACAGAGCTTCCAGGGACTAAGCCACTACCCAAAGTCTATACATGGACTGACCCTGGACTCTGACCTCATAGGTAGCAATGAATATCCTAGTAAGAGCACCAGTGGAAGGGGAAGCCCTGGGTCCTGCTAAGACTGAACCCCCAGTGAACTAGACTGTTGGGGAGAGGGAAGCAAGGGGGGGAGGGTTGGGAGGGGAACACCCATAAGGAAGGGGAGGGGGGAGGGGGATGTTTGCCCGGAAACCGGGAAAGGGAATAACACTCGAAATGTATATAAGAAATACTCAAGTTAATAATAATAAAAAAAATAAAAAAAAAAGAATCAGAGACCAACTTATCCATATACTCAAGAGTCCTATAAAAGTACTAAGGCAAAAGCTGTAAGAAATGCACAGAGCACCTGGTTGCTTCTTTTGTCTTCACGAGTTCATATGAGACTTATTCAGTTGGCTCATAGCGACTAGTTCTCTAGGTGTCCATTGTACTTTTCTGCCTCTTCTGTGGGGTTCTCTGAGCCTTGAAGGAAGCGATTTATTATAGACATCCCAGTTAGAGATGTATGTTCTAAAGATTCTCTTTCTCTGCCTGATGTCTCCTTGTGGATCTCTGTCTCTTTTTCCAGTCTGCTGCAGGAGATTTCTATGATAGTTCTAAACACGGCACATGTGTATGTTAATATCAAAATATCATTAGGAGTGATTTTATTTTCTTTTTAACATCAATAGTGCTTGGTTTTACCCTAGGTTCTTTGCTATCTTGTGTCAGGTTCTTTGTCATCAAAGCAGTGTTGTTTGTGGGTTCTATCTCATGGAGTGACTCTTAAAATAAATGAGACATTAGTCGACTACTCCCACAAGTTTTGTGAAACCTTTGTGTGAAGGTGCCTGCTAGACTTTTTCCATATTCAAGGAGTCATGTAGGCATTGTACTCAGCAATGGGAGATGGCTGTCAGTTTGGGGAGGGAAATCCTTTATCTTAGCAATAGTCTGGGTTGTGTGGGGATTACAACAGGGCCCATTGAACATCAGTATAATAAAATGCCTCTCAGTCCTGCTACTGAAGCCTTGATCGATGAAAGAGATGCCTAGTTGGAACTACATCTCCCCCATAATTAGTAGACCTTATTTGGATCTCTTCCTCTATACCTGATCCCTATGGGTCTACAGATAGAAGGTTGGTTGTCACTTATGTAAGAGCTAATAATCAAGATATAAGTGAATACATACCATATTTATCTTTCAAGGTCTGACTTCCATACTCAGTATCACTTTTTCAGGTTCCATCTAATTTTTTCCTAACTTCATGATCTCATATTTTATAGCAGAGTAATAACCCATTGTATAAATATACTGCATTTTCTTTATCCATTCTTCTTTGATCCATTTCAAGTTTCTGGTAATTACAAAGAATATAAAGAATATAAAGAATATAAAGTATAGAGAGGAACATGGTTGAGCAAGTGTCCTTTGTGGTATGCATGAAGCGTCTTTTCAGTATATCCTTGATTACAATACCTGAAATTTGAGTTATATTGATTCCTGAGAGTCTAAGGAATTGACATATTGATTTTTGTAGTGACTGTACAAGTTTGCAATATTAACAGCAATGGAGTAGTAATTCCCTTATCCCGCATCCCTTACCAGCATGAGCTGTCACTTGTGTGTTTGGCCTTAGCCATTTTGACAGTCCTAAGATAGCATCTCAAAGTAGTTTTGTTTGCCTTCTCTAAATGCTAAGAATGCTGAACATTTCTTTAAGCCTTTCTCAGATATTTGAGTTTTTTTCTGTAAAAATATCTGTAAAAATACTATGTTTAGATCCATGCTTCAGTTTTTAAATGGATTATTTGGTCCTTTGGTATCTAGTTTCTTCATTTCTTAATTTATTGTTATTCTAGCCATCAGATGTAGAGTAGGTAGACTGAAATCAGGTTCATTGTATCTGTTTTTTGAGTATAGGTCTTTGATCTATATGGAGTTTAATCTTGTGCAAGTTGATAAATATGACTCTATTTGCATTTTCTACAAGCCAAACATCCAGTCTGACCAGCATCCTTTGGTAAAGTTTTTCTATTGTGTGTTTCTGGCTTCATTATCAAGTCAGATGTCCATAGTGTATGTACTTATGTCTGTATCTTCAGTTTAATCCCATTGATCAACATGTCTGGTTTTTACGCCAGTACTATGAAATCTTTATTAGTATAGCTCTGTACTACAACTTAAAATTGCAACTAATGAAACCACCACCTGTTCTTTTTATTGTTCAAATGTGCTTTAGCTATTCTAGGTTTTATTTTACCATAAGAAGTTGACTATTGTCCTTTCAAGGTCTATGCAGAATTAAGTTGGAATTTTAATGGGATTGAATCCTAGATTGCTTTTAGTCAGATGGCACTTTTCCTATCTTAATCCTACTGAGCCAAGAAAATGGGGGATTGTTTCATCTTCCCATATCTTCTTTAATATTTTAAGTCAGACTTGAGTTTGTATTATAGAAGTCTTTCACTTGTTTAGAGTTATTCCAAGATACTTTATATTATTGAGGCTATTTTCTCTCAATTATTGTCTTTCTCAGTCCATTTGTCATTTGTATATAGGAGGGCTACTTTTGTGAGGTAGTTTTGTATCCAACTACTTTTCTGAGAGTGTTCATCAACTGTAAGAGTTTCCTAGTGGAATTTCTATTTTCATTTATGTATATGATCATGTCATCTGCAAATAATTGAACTTTCACTTCTTTTCCTTCTATTTCTTTTATTACTCTACCTAAGACTTCAAGGGCTATATTGAAAACATATGAAAAGAGTGGATGACCTGTCTTGTTCCTGATTTCAGTGGAATGGCTTTGAGTTTCTGTATGTTAAACAGAATTGATATTGACTATGAGCTTGCTGTAAATTGCCTTCATTTTGTTGAGATGTGTCTGTTATATCTCTAATCTTTTAGAAACTTTTCTTCTGTAGGGGTGTTAGATTGTGTCTAGACCCTTGTCTGTATATAATGAGATGACCATGTGTTTTTTCTTTTTCTTTTTTCTTCTTTTTTTTCTCTTTTTAAATTTTTTATTTGATATATTTATTTCTTTACTTATATTTCAAATGTTAATCGCTTTCCCAGTTTCCAGTCCATAAGCCGCCATCCCCTTCCCTCCTTCTCCCCCATATGGATGTTCCCCTCATATATCCCCCTTACTGCCCTCCCATATTCCCCTGCACTGGCGGTCCAACCTTGGCAGTACCAAGGGCTTCCTCTTGCACTGGTACCCCAACAAAGCTATTCTCTGTTACATATGCAGTTGGAGCCCTGGGTCAGTCCATGTATAGTCTTTCAGTAGTGGTTGAGTCCCTGGAGAGCTCTGATTGGTTGGCATTGTTGTTCTTATGGAGTTGCAAGCTCCTTCAACTCTTTCAATCCTTCCTCTAGTTCCCCCCAAGGGGATCCTGTTCTCATTTTGGTGGTTTGCTGCTAGAATTGACCTCTGTATTGGACATGCTCTAGATGTGTCTCTCAAGAGAGATCTATATCCGGTCCCTTTCAGCATGCATTTTCTAGCTTCATCAATCTTATCTAGTTCTGTTGGCGGTATATATGTGGGCCACATGTGGGTCAGGATCTGAATGGCCATTCCTTTAGTCGCTGCTCCAAACTTTGCTTCCATATCCCCTCCTATAGATATGTTTCCCCTTTTAAGAAGGAGTGGGAGCATCTACATTTTGGTCATTCTGCTTCTTGAGCTTCATGTGGTCTGTGGATTGCATCTTGGTTAATTGGAGCTTTTTGGCTAATATCCATTTATTAATAAGTGCATACCAAGTATGTTTTTCTGTGATTGAGTAACCTCACTCAGGATGATATTTCCTAGTTCATTCCATTTGCCTATGAATTTCATGAAGTCATTGGTTTTGATAGATTAGTAGTACTCCATTGTGTAGATGTATCACAATTTTTTTAATCCATTCCTCTGTTGAAGGGAATCTGGGTTCTTTCCAGCTTCTGGCTATTATAAATAAGGCTGCTATGAACATAGTGGAGCATGTGTCTTTGTTGTATATTGGAACATCTTTTGGGTATATGCCCACGAGAGGTATACCTGGGTCCTCAGGTAGTGGAATGTCCAATTTTCTGAGGAACCTCCAGACTGATCATGATGGATGATTGTTTTGATATGTTCTTAGATTCAGTTTGCAAGAACTTTATTGAGTATTTTTGCATCGATATTCATATGGGAAATTGTTCTGAAGTTCTCTTTCTTTGTTGGGTCTTTGTGTGGTTTAGGTATAAGAGTAATTGTGGCTTCATAGAAGGAATTTGGTAGTGCTCCATCTGTTTCTATTTTGTGGAATAGTTTGGATAGTATTGGTGTGAGGTCTTCTATAAAGGTCTGATAGAATTCTGCACTGAACCCATCTGGACCTGGGCTCTTTTTGATTAGGAGATCTTTAATGATTGCTTCTATTTCATTAGGAATTATGGGGTTGTTTAAATGGTTTATCTGTTCCTGATTTAACTTTGGTACTGGTATCTGTCTAGGAAATTGTCCATTCCCTCCAGATTTTCAAGTTTTGTTGAATATAGGCTTTTATAGTAGAATCTGATGATTTTTTAATTTCTTCAGATTCTGTTGTTATGTCTCCCTTTTCGCTTCTGATTTTGTTAATTTGGATACACTCTCTGTGACCTCTGGTTACTTTGGCTAAGGGTTTAGCTATCTTGTTGATATTTAGAAAGAACCAGCTCCTGGTTTTGTTAATTCTTTGTGTAGTCCTTTTTGTTTCTACTTGGTTGATTTCAGCCCTGAGTTTGATTATTTCCTGCCTTCTACTTTTCTTGGATTTATTTATTTCTTTTTGTTCTAGAGATTTGAGTTGTGCTGTCAAGCTGCTGATAAATACTCTCTCCTGTTTCTTTCTGCAGCACTCAGAGCTATGTGTTTTCCTCTTAGTACCGCTTTCGTTGTATCCCATAAGTTTGGGAATGTTGTTTCTTCATTTTCATTGAATTCTAAAAAGAAAGTATTTCTTTCTTTATTTCTTCCTTGAACAAGTTGTCATTGAGTAGAGCATTATTCAACTTCCATGTATATGTGGGCGCTGTCATTGTTGTTATTGAAGACCAGTCTTAGTGTGTGGTGATCTGATAGAATGCAGGGAATTATTTCTATCTTTCTGTATCTGTTGAGGCCTGTTTTGTGACCAATTATATGATCAATTTTAGAGAAGGTTCCATGAGCAGCTGAGAAGAAGGTATATTTTTTTTTTTTTTGTTTTAGGATGGAATGTCCTGTAAGTATCTGTTAAATCCATTTGGTTGATAACTTCTGTTAGTTTCTCTATGTCTCTGTTTAATTTCTGTTTCCATGATCTGTACAGTAATGTGAGTGGGGTGTTGAAATCTCCTATTATCGTGTGAGGTGCAATGTCTGCTTTGAGTTTTAGTAAGGTTTCTTTCATGAATGTAGGTGCCCTTGTATTTGGAACATAGATATTTAGGATTGAGAGTTCATCTTGGTGGATTTTTCCTTTAATGAATATGAATTATCCTTCCTTATCTTTTTTAATGACTTTTGGTTGAAAGTCAATTTTATTTGATATTAGAATGGCAACTCCAGCTTGTTTCTTCAGTCCATTTGCTTGGAAAATCATTTTCCAGCCATTTATTCTGAGGTAGTGTCTGTCTTTGTTCTGAGGTGTGTTTCCTGCATGCAGGAAAATGCTAGGTCCTCTTTATGTATCTATTCTGTTAGTCTATGTCTTTTCATTGGGGAATTGAGTCTGTCGATGTTGAGAGATATTAAGGAATAGTGATTGTGACTTCCTGTTATTTTTGTTGTTAGAGGTAGAATTATGTTTATTTGTCTCTCTTTTGGTTTCATTGCAAGGAAATTATTTATTTCTGAATTCCTATATTTCTGTATTTATTTCTGTACTTATTTATTTATTTCTCTATTTATTTATTAATTTTTACACTCCAGATTTTATTCCTCTCCTGGATCCTCTGACTATTTCACATCCCATAACTCTTACCCCATCCACACCCTACCCAATCTACCAAACCTATAAACTCCCTGTAGCCTCCAATCTCTTGAGAGTTATGTACATCTTTTCTGACTGAACTCAGACCTGGGAGTCCATAGCCATATATGTGTTAGGGGTCCCATAACAGCTGGTATATGCTACCTGGTTAGTGATCCAATGTCTGAGACATCTCAGAAGTCCAGGTTAATTGAGACTCTGTTCCTCTGACAGGGTTGCCCTCCTCCTCTGCTTCCACCAGCTTTTCCCTAATTCAACCACAGTGGTCAGTAGCTTCTGTCCATTGGTTAGGTGCAAACATCTGCATCTGACTCTGTTAGCTGCTTGTTGGGTCTTTTGGAGGTCAATCATGATAGGTCTCTTTTTGTAAGTACTCCAGTAATGGTGACAGGCCTTGGGACCTCCCTTTGACCTAGATCCCCCTTTGGGCCTGTTGCTGGACCATCTTTTTCTCAGCCTCATCTCCATTTCCATCCCTGCAGTTCTTTCAGATAGGAACGATTATGGGTTAGCATTTTGACTATGGGATAGCAACCTCATCACTCTATTGATGACCCATCCCTCGTGTTCAATTTGTTCATAAAGTGGATTATATTTATTGATTTACATATGTTGTACCATACCTGCATTTCTGTGATGAAACCTACTTTATATTGGAGGATGTTCCTCTTGATGTGTTCTTGAATATGCTTTGCAAGCATTTTATTGAGTATTTTTCTATCTATGTACATAAGGAAAACTGGTCTGCAATTCTCATTCTTTGTTTGATCTTTATCTAGTTTGAGTAGCAATGTAGCTGTGGCCTAACAAAATGAATTGCGCAATGTCCCTTGTATTTTTCCTTTGTGGAATAATTTGATTAGCATTGTGTTAACTGTTCTTCAAAGTGTAGTAGAATTCTACTCACAACCCTTCTAGCTCTGAATTGCTGTTGCTGCTGCTGCTGTTTTTGTTGTTGTTGTTGTTTGAGAATTTCAATTTTGCCCAGAAAATATATATTTATGCAAAGATCTGATCTTGATTTAACTTTGGTAAGCTGTATCTACTGAAAAAAAAATATTTTTTTTTCCAATTTGGTAAACGACAAGTTTTTGAAGTCTGATTTTATATTTCTGTGTGGATTTCTATGGTAACTGTTCCTATGTTCCCCATTTTCATGTGGGATTTTGTTAATTTGTATATTCTCTCTTACACTCTTTTTCTGCTTTTTACTTAGTTTTGATAAGTGTTTGTCTACCTTGTTGATTTTCTCAAAGAAACAACTCTTCATGGCATTGATCTTTTGGTGGGAAGTTGTTCTATTTGTTTCTATATTATTAATTTCTGCCTTCAGTTGGATTATTTCTTGCCATATACTCTTCTTGGGTATGATTTCTTGTTTTCGCTATGAAACTTTCAGGTTTGCCGTTTAGTTTCTTACATGCAATTTCTCCAGTTTTAATTTAATGTAGATTTTTGATGCTGCAAATTTGCCTCTTAGAGACAATTTCTTTGTATCCTGAGATTTGGGGTATGTTTTGCATTCATTTTCATTTTATAGTCTTTAATTGCATTCTGTATTTGTCCTGACTGAATTTTCACTCAGAAGAGAGAGAGTTGTTCAGTTTCCATGAGTTTGTATGCTTTCTCAGTTCTGTCTGTGTTTATTACAATCTTTAACCTGAGTTTAAAGGACAAAGGAAGTTTTTTAAATTTTTTTGTGTCTAATGAGATTTACTTTGTGTGTGATTATGTGGACAAATTTTGAGAAACTTCCATGAGGTATGTAGAAAAAGGTATATCGTTTTGTCTTTGGGTTATAGGTTCTGAAAATGTGTTAGATCCATTTGATTTATAAAATCTGTCAGCATTTCACTATGTAGTTTTTGTCTAGATGACCTGTCCAATAGAATGGAGTATTGAAGTCTGTCTCCTACCAACATTGTGATAGGGTCAATATGTGACTTTTACTGTACTAGGTAGTGTTCCTTTTATCTATGTGTGTAGCCTTGTGCTTGCCACATAGAGGTTAAGACTTGAAATGTCACCTTGATGGATTTTTGCATTGAAAACTATGTAGTGACATTCCCTATTTCTTATATTTTGTTTTCGTTTGACTTTTATTTTGTTAGATATTAAAATGACTACACCAATTTGCATTTTAGATTCATTTGTTTGGAATGCTTTTTTCTAAAACTTTACCCTGAGGTAATATTTATCTGTGCAGCAAAAAGATGGGTCCTAGTTTTGTATCCATTATGTTAACCTCTGTCTTTTTATTTGGGAATTGAGATCATTGATATTGAGAAATAATGGTGACCAATGGTTGTTGATTCCTGGAACTTTGTTGTTGCTGCTGGTGTTGCTGCTGCTGGTGTTGATGGTGTGTGAGGGCCGGGTGGCAGTAGTGGGGATGGTAGTGGTGGTGGTGGTGGTGGTGCATGTGTGTTTGTGTGTGTGTGTGTGTGTGTGTGTGTGCACACACACACGCACTTTCCTTCTTTTGGCTTTGTTGATGTGGTATTATTTAACCCATATGTTTTAATGGGTATATTTAACCTCCTTAGCTTGGAGGTTTTGTTTTGTTTTTTTGTTTTTGTTTTCATTTTCTGTATGGCTGTATTTGGAGACAGATATTGTTTATATTTGGTTTTATCCTAAAATATGTTATTTCTTCCTCTGTGGTTATTGACCATTGCACTGGCTATATCAGTCTGGGCTGGCATCTGTGGTGGCTTAGGGCCTGCAATGAATCTATCTATCTGGGCCATTCTGGGCTTTAGAGACTCAATTGTAAAGTTGAGTTTAATTCTAATAGGTCTACTTTTATATGCTACTTCATCTTTTCCCCTTGTAGCTTTTAATATTTATTTAATGTTGCGAACATTTAATGTTTTGATTGTTATATGTTGAGGGCTTTTCTTTATGATCCAATGCATTTGTTGTTTTGTATGCTTCTTTTACCTTTACAGACATCTTCTTTAGGTTAGAAATTTTTTCTTCTATGATTTAGATGAATCCTCCTCATGGGCCTTTGAGTATGTTTCTTCTCCTTTTCTATACCTATGATTCTTAGGTTTTCATTATCTTCCAAATTTCCTGGATGTTTTGTGTCAGGCATGTCTCTTTTTTTTAATTTTATTTTTCTTGGATATTTTATGTATTTGTATTTCAAATGTTTCCCCCTTTATCCCTCTTCCATAACTTCTCCCCTGCTTCTATGAGGATGCTTCCACTCCTACCCACCCACTCCCACTTCAACAGCCTGGCATTCCCCTACATTGAGGAAATACCAGGCCTGTCTTAGTTTTAACTGTGTTAAAACTTAGTTTAACTTAGTTTTTCTGTGATGTATTCACTTCTGCCATCTCTTCAATGCCTGAGACTCTCTCTCCCATCTCTTGTATTCTGTTGGTAATGTTTGCCTTTGTAGTTTTTGTTTTGATTCCTAATTTTTTTTATTTCAAGAATTCCTTCAAGGTTTTTTCTAAATTCTATTTCCAATTTCAGGTTTTGAACAGTATTTATTTGTTTCCCTCCACTGTTTGTTTAAGTTTCCACAGAATTCCTTGAGAGATTTATTTATTTGCACTTTAAGAAACTCTATCATATTCATGAAGGCTGTTTTGAGGGGTTTTTTTCCCTTGTGTTTTGGCTATGTTGAAATATTTAGGTCCTGCTATGGAACAATAACTGGATGGGCTCTAGGAGAGGCACTGTGCCCTGGCTGTTATTGACTATGTTTTTATTGTGGCATCTAGACACCTGTGATTGGAATGATCATAGTAATAGGTGCTGATTTCTAGACTATTCGTCATTGGGTTGGTGTTTTGTTCCTTGGTTTCTGTTTCCATTCTGGATTTTTGAGAGTGTAATGCCTGTGTACCGCCTGGTAGAAAATTTTCTTTGGACATGAACATTATGACCGCTGTGCTTTCAGATTAAAAATGTTTCTAAGTATTGAGAGCTGACACTTAGGAATCAGGATAGGGTAGTGAGCTGAGGGGAGTCACAGGAGAGTAGAATGTTCATCCAGGATTTGCTAATTTCATCTCATTAGACTGAGAGCAGACAGTGAAGGTCACCCCCAGAGGATCTGTTATAGCAATGAAAATGAAACTTAAAGATTGGATCTATCGTGTAAAAACAGAGGAGAAAAATCTACAAACAGCATATCTGTATTCATGATGAAAATGATCCATGGGTTAGCAGAGAATATTTGTTGTACTTAGGGCTATGATGAACAATAAGTGAAGAGATGGAGACAAGGGGCAAGGCCTGTTAGATCCGAAGGAGATGTGGACAAAGGGGTAAGAAAGGCTGTAGTAGGTGTTCTGTTGCAGAGACATGAATGAAGAGACAGGGGATTGAGTTTGAAGAAGAGGAGGAGAGATGAAGGTCTTCAGTTAGTTTACCTATTTTCTTCATCAAATTAGTTGGTATGTTTACTTGGGAATGCTTATTCACATTGGTGATTGGGGTACTAAGATGTTGCAGTAAATAGTAAAAAAAAAAATAATTTCTTTTATGCTGCGCTAGTGCTGGCACTATAGGGCCACATGCCATCTGCAGGATATTTTTATCTCAGTCAGCAAAGTGTCTCACCTGCTAAGCTCTATCCCATCTCAAACTGCCCACAGCTACTCTCTAAGCCGAGCAGCAATCTCTCTACCTATCTAGTTCCGAAGGCAGGTCACTGCCTCCCCAGTTTCATACAGAGATTGCCTATCTTGAGTCATTCTTACTGTGTACTCAATTAAGTCGACACATGGAAGAACATACCACCCAAAACCCCTGATCCAATTGATAAGATATAATTTGCCCCTCTAGACAGCACAAAATCCTATGCACATTCATCTGTTAAAAATAGTCATAACAACCTGTATCTATGCACAAAGAAGAATCTTAACATCTGCCTCCATGTCCTCTTAGCTCCTTCTCCTCGCGCTCGCCCCTTCTCTCCTTTCTAAAACTTTTCTCCCTCCCATCCTTCTTTCTTGTTCAATGACAGACCTTGTTCTATCTTGTCTGCCTTCACCTGCAAAATGATGTCAATCCACACTAGGAAAAATAGGGGAGAGAAGGGTGGAGTAGAAGATATATATGATCCATTGGAAATGAAATCAGAGAGAGGGAGAGCTAGAGTTGGGGCTTGGAACAGAGTAACTAGGGAGGGGAGGGGTCCTAGAAGGGGAAGAAGAGGGCACTGGGAAGATGTGTTCTGCTACAGAGTTGGGAAGGAGCCAGGGAGATTGGATCTAGGGAATCTGAGCGAGAAGGGATCTGGTACTATTTTTCTTCCTACTGCGAGTCTTACTTGGCTCAAGTCTAATCATTATTTTGTTTGTAGAAGACTCACTCATTCCATGAACAAAATACAATTTCAAAATTCACAAGATCTATTAAAGGTCGTCATCTTAATAAGTTGACAAAAGTTGCCTTGAGTCCTGTTCACAAAGGAACAAAATTGTTTTGTTTTGAGATACCTGATCAGTTCCACTGTGTGGAGGCATTTATGGCAACAGTGCTTCCAGATATATATCACTGCTTAGGAACTGGCTTCCAGAATACTCTTAATTCTCTTTGAGGTGCACTGGTTTCCAAGCAACAAGATCACCAATTAAATGCTTATTAAACACACACTGTTACGTTTTATAAGAAAACAGACTATAAGAATACTACCATTCAAGTCTTCAGGTTTTTTTTTTTTTTTAAACTAGGAGGTATTTATGTCTTCTTCACAGAGGAAAAGATCTTTGTTTGTTCTTTGTCACATATAGATTGCTAGACCTATACATGTTTTGTTGTGTGTTCTCTGGTTTCTTCTTGCTATCTGAGTACCTCCCCTGCCTCTGTTGCTTGTTATGCTTCATTTGTCATAATAAATATTATCACTCCAGGTAAAGAAAAAAAAGCAATATGGAAAATAAATATTCCTGAAAAAAACACCTTATACTAAACGTTATGTTTTGCTGATTAATTGATAAGAATGCCAATTATTCTACCCAGATTATAAATAAGTGCTAAACTTATTCCAACTTTTTTGGGGATATCTTGAGCCCCCTTCATAGCTATTGTTGGCCTACTTCTGTGACAGACCTAACATCATTATGTCTAATAGAGAAAACTTTTGTATTGTATTAACATGCTACTAGCTTCCATCAACTAAGAGAGTAAGAATATCATCATAATGCACACCTTTTCACAGCAGAATTTTATCCAGTTTGCTTTAGCTTGTCTATATAATATTTATACCATTGACTTTGAAAATATCTTAATTTATGACTTATTTCTATTGCTTTATAATTTCATCAAATGCTTACCATATTGGAACACAGAATTTGGGGTATCCCAGATATTTTTTTCCAGAGCTATAATCACTCACAATTTGTTCCAAAATAAACAATCTCATATTTCTATTGAGGTGAAAGTTGTATTATTATGTCAATAATACAAATCCTTAAAATATGTCTCTCTGTACTCTGTATAGTATAGTACTATAGTAAGCCATTATGTTTCCACTCCTGTTTCTCTTTCATTTCTGTTCTAACTGATTATTCTTCAAATTGAGATAACTTGAGAGCTCCAAATAAAAGACTTACATATAATCCCCTTAAATATAGAAGCGCTTCTCATAAAAATAGCACACTCTTGAATAGTTTCAATTATACTGGATGCTATAAATTTTATATAGAAATCAATCTTAAAATGTATTTCTTATTTCAGGGCAGCATCTTATATCTTTGTCTATAAATTGTTTTCAATAATCCTCAACATTAACTTGTTGAGAGTCATTTTTCCTATCACCTCTACTCTATGTGGCAAATACTTTTTTTGAGTTACTAGAATTTAATGACTTCATATTCCTCATTATAAGTAAATAACATGGAAACAAGAGTGGAATTCAAGGCAGACGGCGTGTCTTAGTCTGAATTCTAAGTTATATCTTTATAGACAAGTTGTTTAGTATAATGGCTCCAATAGCTTGTAATTGAAGCTGAAATAAAGCTATTGTGCAGAAAATATATGGGAAAACATATTGTAATATTTTAAGTATATTATGCTTTGTCTTTATTTTAAAATAATTTATCTCAAAACTCTTACTATAAATAGCATACTATCAAATTTGCAGCTTCCTTCAGGTTAAAAACAAATGCTTTTGGAAACAAAACAGCTAAATGGTGTTAGTATGCTAAACTGTGCCTTAAGAAGCAACATGTACTTACCAAGACTTGTTCAGAAGTACAATCTGACTGAATCTCAAGGATAAGAGGTCTCTGGTCTATATGTTATAAAAATACACTATACAAATGTATATCCCTTCTTCTGCTACCAAATGACCCATTTCCTTCTGCAATAGAGTCACTATCATTATCTTGTCTCTTTCCACTTTGTGGTATTCAGCCTGCCCTCCCTTAGTCCAAGCCTCATGTAGGACCACTCCAGCACATGAGGCAACCTCTATGGCAGAGTTATGATGATAGGTTGATAATCCCAGGATACTTTCACTCTCACGTCAATGCCTAGTTCAAAGAAAAAGAGATGCTGTTTTATATGACCCCACTGTCTGTCCAAAACCTGTATGTTGATAGAAAGGTGATAGTTTTCATTACAATGATGCTATCACAGGTTAAGACCTTGAAATGACCTATTAAAGGCATATGAAAGTGTGTTGTTTGCGTTTAAGTATCTGTGTCTGTCTCAGTCAGCTGCTTGTTGAGCCTCTCAGAGGACAACCATGCTAGACTCCTGTCTGTGAGCATACCATAGCATCAGTAATAGTGTCAACCTTAGAGCCTCCCCTTGAGATGGATCCCAAGTTGGGCCTCTCACTGGACCTCCTTTCCCTCAGTCTCTTCTCCATTTTTGTCCCTGCAGTTATTTTAGACAGGAACAATTCTGGGTGAGAGTTTTTGACTGTGGGAGGCAACCCCATCTCTCCACTTGATGCCCTGTCATTCTACTAGAGTGGATTCTATGAGTGTTAGGCATTTTATATAAGGTCCCTTCGTTTGAGCCCTAAGAGTCTCTTACCTCCCATATGTCTGGAATTTTCTAGAGGGTACCCCCATACCCATTACCCACCCCCCACCACTGAGGTTCCATATTTCCATTCATTCTGCTGGCCCTCTCCTTGTCCTCTTCTCTATACCTGATCATGTTCCCTTTTGCTCCTTCTCCTCCCCTCTTTCACAGAAGTCTCTGTCTCCTATGATTGCTTTCTTTTCCCTGCCAAGTGTGATTGAAATATCTTTGCTTGGGCCCTTCTGCTTATTAAACTTCTTGAGTTCTGTAGATTGTATCTTAGATATTTTATACTCTTTTGGCTACTATCCGCTTATCAGTGAACAGGGGAGAGAAGGAATGGGATGAGGAATTATGGGAGGGAAGACCAGGAAATGGGTGAGGGCATAAAAACTGGACTATAAAAAAAATAAAAATAATAAAAAAGTGTATTGTGGAAAATTCTTACATTGAGTATCATGTATTATTTTAAATTCTTTGAATAAAGAATTCCTGATACTTACCTGGAAAGGTGATTAAAAAGTAATTATTGATGTAGACTGTGGCTGGTGAGCATCTTAGCTTTGGAATCATAAAAGACAGCAAGGCAGATGACATGGATGTCACTTTCTCCTAGAATTTACATGTAAGGCAATCTGAGTGTTTCAGTATTTCACAAATCAAGGATTAAGATAGAATAGGTTACTGAGCAGCTGAGAACTCTTTATTTGGGGAGGTAATCTCAGATTTAAAACATTGTGTTCATTACTCAAAAATCTGAATATGTTTAGCTACTGAACTTTGTTTTTTTCCCCCACAGACATGTTTACAGGTAACTTACTAAAAATTTCAGAAATTCTACCCATACTTTAAAAATGTATCATACTTCATCCCCATTCTGCTTTAGTAGTGGCCTAGGCCAGGTATATGAATATTTTAAGAAGTATTATTTGTATGTATAAAAAATAAAAGGACCTAACTTTTCAATAACATAATTGGTAATGTTTTGCCTGAATAAATTTTTTTAATGTAAGGCAGTATGCTCTCTTTGTATCCTGGAACATGGAAGCTAACATTTATATATAGTAAAATACAACCACCTACATCCACCCAACTACATATCATCTATATGATTTTTGTGGTGAAGATTTTGCATATGCATTAGCTCTAGCTTTTCCAGAAGATAAATGTATAAAGAGAATTTTCTACCATTCTGTACGTGCCAAGGTAACACTGTACATTTCTTTACAGGTCATGTATGTAAGTCTGGTTTGCAAATCTTACCATTTGTTAGCAGAATGCCATGGAGAACTATCTAAAATAAGAATAGACAAACAGCCTAGTGAACAATCTTTGTGTTCTTTGTGTTTTGTTTTTGTTGTTATTACAACAAACTTAGCACGGAACTTTCCAGCTTTCCCTTTATTTCTTTTATTTTTTTATTTTTTATTTTATGTTTTTATTTTTATACTCCAGATTCCATTTCCCTCTTGGTCCCACCCCCCCCAACAGTTCCATATTCCATACCTCCTCCCCACCTCCCACATCTCCACATAGATGCCTCCACCCACCCACCCCACCAGACTTTCAAACTTCCTGGGGTCTCCAGTCTCCCGAGGTCTAGGTGCATCCTCTCTGACTAAACCTAGACCTGGGAGTCCTCTGCTGTGTATGTGTTGGAGGCCTCATCTCAGCTGGTGCATGCTGCCTGGTTGGTGATCCAGTGTCTGAGAGATCTCAGGGGTCCAGGCCAATTGAGACTGCTGGTCCTCCTACAGGGTTACCCTCCTCCTCTGCTTCCTCCAGCTTTTCCCTAATTCAACAGAGGGGTCAGAAGCCTCTGTTCATTGGCTGAGTACACACATCTGCATCTGACACCCTCTGCTGGGTCTTTCGGAGGGCACTCATGACAGATAACCTTCTTGTGAATGCCCCATTGCCTCAGTAATGGTGTCAGGTCCCAGGTCCTCCCATTGAGCTGGATCTCACTTTGGGTCTGTCGCTGGACCTTCTTTTCCTCAGGCTTTGTTCGATTTCTACCCCTGCATCTCTTTCAGACAGGAAGAACCATGGGTCAGAACTTTGACTGTGGGATAGCAACCTCATCCCTTACTTGATACCCTGTCTTTCTGGTGGAGATGGGTTCAATAAGTTCCCTCTCTCCACTGTAGGGCATTTCATCTAGGGTACTCACTTTTGAGTCCTGAGAGTTTCTCACTTCCCAGGTCTGTGGTATATTCTAGAGGGTCCTACCAACCTCCTTCCTTCTGAGGTAGTCTGTTTCCATTCTTTCTGCTGACCTTCAGCACCTCAGGCCCTTTCTCCAACCTAATATCAGATCATGTTCACCTCTCCCCCAGCCCCTTTTCCCTTCCTTGCCCCTCCCTTCCTGCCCCCTCATGTTTGCTTTTTCCTACCTTCCAAGTGGGACTGAGGTATCCTCACTTGGGCCCTTCAGCGTGTTAACCTTTTTGAGCTCTGTGGAGTGTATCTTGGGTATTCTGTACGTGTGTGTGTGTGTGTGTGTGTGTGTGTGTGTGTGTGTGTGTGTGTGTGTGTGTTTGTCTAATATCCACTTATTAGTGAGAACATACTGTGCATATCCTTATATTACTTTTACTTTTTACAGTCCATTCACTACTACATGGCACTAAAACTCAACAATATTTCCTTTTCAATACATAACATTTCATCCATCCACAGGCTTGAGCAGACCATTTTATTTTTTGTACCTTTTCATATGACAAAGACCTCTAGCCTCTTTATTAGTGTCCTGTAGTGCCAAGAGTGCTGAGACCTGATATTATGCCAGTTGTGTTTCTTCTGTGTACAACTAATAAACTGGCTTAATGCACTTGTCATTACTATACCATAAAAATATCCTGAATGTATCATTGCTAAATTTTTGACCCTGGTAGATTTTTATTAATGGTTCCATTGCTTGTGAGGTACTACTTAAACACTTGAAAATGACAAAGCATTAATACAATTATATGAAGTTGAGCATTCATCGAATGTCCACAGCTTATTATCTTATGGAGATTGGCAGTTTTCTAAGAACACAGTACATGTAACAGAGTATGTTAATGTCATTAATGAGCATTTCGATCTTTCTAATAAAATTACTATTGAAATATCTATATCTATTTTAGATGCCAATGAACTGAAATCAAATCATATTTTGAGTGATCATCACTCGCTTATTCTACTGTAAGCCAGTTATACATGATAATCATTTAATTTCACAAATTTTCTAAAATAATGTTTCCAATAAACTTGACCTGTAACATTAAGAAATTTGAGCGAGTTTCCATAGTTAAAGCCCAAATGCAAAACCTGTTATTATGACTTTAGCATCATCCTCCATTACTATATTGTATTATGTCTCCAGTTAGTAGACATGAAGCTCCCATCCATTACCATTTAAAGACTACTACAAGCTGCATGGCCACAGTCCATGGACATTTCTGCTTTACAAATTTACATAATCAGATAATGGGATTTTCTTTTCTCAATTCTGGGGATTGTTGGTGAAACAAGACATAATTAACATGAAAGAATAATGCTATTTATTATTTCCCTTTTTTGTAATTTGCTTGTAACAACACAACTATTCCCAAGGATTGTAGTTATGTGCCTATAATATGGAGTCAGAATCCAGGAGACATTTCTGTATGATTTATAGTATACAGATCGCAATTTCACTTTAACAGGTCAGGCTTAGTGATTACTTATTACAAATCTTTTCAGTTACTGCTTACATTCCTGATTGAACATTATATTGATTATAGATACACATACATGTCTATATTTTGCCAAAGGTAACTAAAATTTTTTTTTGTTTAATCCTGTTTTGCTTTGAGTTAAGATAGCTTCCTGCATGCTTCTAAGCACTAATTACTGTTCTATCTTAACAATCTGGAAAGATCAACAACACTCAATTAAACTTTGCAGGTTCACCAGTTTCGTGACTACAACTGCGGACATTTAAAATGGCATTTTGAAAAATGTGTTGAGGTTTTATCACCAGGCTAGCTCCTGGGAACAAAATCCCATATTTGTTCAAGTTTTGTCAAATACTATACTGTCATGGTTCAAAGCTCCTAAATTAATCGTATCCACTATGGGCTCTAACAGTTCAAGTTCATGTGTCTTATTATAGAATTTGATATGCTGCATTTTGCATGATCTCAGAGCAATAAAATGGTAGTTTTATTACTTTCCAATTTTAGATCTCAACTTCTTTAGCAACACAGCTTTTTCTGTTTAGCAGTTTAATTTGCTATAGGTCACTAGTCAGTGAAAAACATACAGAATTAACTTTTATTAGTGAAAATATATAATTTATGATGCTAAAATGATTTTTTAAACTATGGTTATCTAAAACCTTAGTAAACTCTTCATTTTCATCTCTTTAATTAAAGAGCATGCTCTGAGATTTGGTACACTTTAATACAATTAATGTATGAATTCTTACATTTCAATCCAAAATAGCATCATAAATGCCTCACAGAGAAAAATCATTTTAAATAGTAAATCAATTTAAATTCAAAAATTAATAGTATGAGGTAATTTTCCATTAAATTGGAAAATCACTGAATAAAAAAAAAGTCTAAGCTTAGCTCATCAGCTCCATCCTTACCTTTTCAATTAAGGTTTTATATATCTGGAACAAGTGACCATTGCCTTATTAACCCAGTAGAACACGTACTGAAGAATAAGTGTAATTGCAGAAGACTAATGTCAAGAATAGTTATCCTTCACAGACATATGCTTTTTTCTGTACCCATTCCTCTGTTGAGGAATATCTGGGTTCTTTCCAGCTTCTGGCTGTGATAAATAGGACTGCTATGAACACAGAGAAGCATGTGTCTTTGTTATATGTTGGAGCATCTTTTGGGTATATGCCAAAGAGTGGGATAGCTGCATCCTCAGGTAGTACTATGTCCAATTTTCTGAGGAATTGCCAGACTGATTTCCAGAGTGGTTGTACCAGCTTGCAATCCCACCAGCAATGGAGGAGTGTTCCTCTTTCTCCACATCCTAGCCAGCAGCTGCTGCCACCTGAGTTTTTTTGATCTTAGCCATTCTGACTGGCGTGAGGTAGAATCTCAGGGTTGTTTTGATTTGCATTTTCATGATGACTAAGGGTGTTGAACATTTCTTTAGGTGCTTCTCAGCCATTCAGTATTCCTCAGTTGACAATTCTTTATTTAGCTCTGTAACCTATTTTTAATAATATTATTGGATGCTCTGGAGTCTAACTTCTTGAGTTCTTTGTATATATTAGATATTAGCCCTCTATTGGATATAGGATTAGTAACGATCTTTACACAATTTGTTGATTGCCATTTTGTACTATTGACAGTGTTTCTTGCCTTACAGAAGCTTTGCAGTTTTATGAGGTCTCACTTGTCAATTCTTGATCTTAACGTATAAGCCATTGGTGTTCTGTTCAGGAAATTTTCCCCTGTGTCTATATGCTCAAGGATCTTCTTCACTTTCTCTTAGTTTCAGTGTATCTGTTTCACGTGGACAGGGATCAAGGTTAGTCAGGAAGAGAGTTGAAAGCACAATAATTTTCTTGTCTGGTGAATGTGAGCAGATTGAGGAGTGTACACATGTGTACACATGTAAGTATAACATATTAATTACTCACAAACCAGCACAAGCTCACAGTTCCCAATCTTGTTAAGGTTATATTACAAATTTGTGGTGAGGGGAAAGTAAGGAAGTCCTTGATAAAGTAAGATGTTCTAAGAGAAACCCAGAGATAAAAACTCATGGATTAAAGCTCTCATGGAAATCTTTTACCTTCTTTTCTCTCTCCGAGTCTCTATCTTTCTCTCCTTTCTTTCTTCTACTTTCTTTCATTCTCTTCTCCTTTCTATGAGAAAGAAGACTTAAACATATGTGATCACAGTTATAATTTTGTATGGATATGTGTCGTATATAGCAAAATACTCCACTATGACCAAAGACCTTGGTGAATATTAACATTACCGGTATATATTTGAAGGTTTTTCACCTCAATGAAGATTGCTCAAAGGCTTTTTAGTAACTCTTCAACAACTCACTTGTCATTCATAAAGGTTATAAAAACCTTGACAGGTTGAAGTAGTCTCATTTTAAGCAAGTGTTATGCTTCTAAAATGTTACAATTTAATCTGTCAAGAAAGTGTCTATAGATCCTAATCTGAACAAAGTGAAACATTGAAGAAACATTCTCAAAATTTATAAAATCAGAATTATTGGTTTAAAAAATTATTATGTAGGTGTGTGTGTGTGTGTGTGTGTGTGTGTGTGTGTGTGTGTGTGTGTGTGTGTTTAAGAACAGGTTAGTGTGAACCATAGAGGATGGAGGACAATTTCCTTCCATTGTGGGATACAGGATTTAAAGTCATTAGGCTACATATCAAATTATTTTACCAGCTAACTCATTTGACCTTGATGGCCCTCAGAGAATTTTTTTTAACTATTTGTAAATTTTTATTCATGTTTTATTAGTTATTTGCAAATGTCATTGACTTTTGTTGAAACCACAGATTAATGGGTTTCTCAACACTTAACAGAAATGATTCTGTTTGTAGTACATTGAAGTTCACATGCAGACACAACTCTGATCAAGGTACCATGAACAAGAGACTATAGAAAGCTCGGTCTTAAATAGCGCATCTCTGTCTTACAAGTTCCTTCCAAATATCAGAGCTCATTGTGGAGGAGATGGGTAGAAATTGATGAATGAATGAATGAATGAATGAATGAATGAATGAAGAACATTGTTTTTAATAGTGTCTTTGTAAATTACTAATTGTTATTTTTACTATATCCTGTATAAATACTGCCTTCTGTCCTGAATTAACAGTAATGATTGTTAAAGAGTTTAGCCATTTTACCTATATTCATTCATTGTACACAATTTATATTCTGATAGTTTCCTTTTGTGAATTCACAACATTCTTGTTGTTATTTATATTATGAATACTGAAAGCTCAGAAGACATTTTACAACAAATGTAATCAGCAATGACCCTGTTCTAGTTTAAGTTTTGATACTTTGATAAAATATTCTGATGAAAGGCAACTAAAAACAGGAAAAGGTATATTCCAACTGATAAGATCTTCAATCTGTGATCATTATTTTTAATTTGTCTATTTTCATAAACTTAAAAACCTTTTTAATAAACAGAGATATTACTGATACTTACAGAACTGCTTCCTCAAATTTAAAATATTAATATTTTATTAAGTTATGAACTTTATATATGTGGTATGTGACAAAAAAAATTTTGTGTATCCAATTTTGGTTTGCAGAGTACTTTTTCAATTAAAAATATTTATACACAGAAAGAATTCAATAAAATAAAACCTAAGTTCCTCTTATACCAATAAGGATGGGTAAATAAGAATAAGAAAGAAAGAGTATGGCAAACTTTTTTTGAAGAAAAGTACTATAGATAATTTGTGGTTGATATTTAACAAATAAACCAATAGATGGGGGTATTCTTTAATTTTTAGTTATTTTGTAGAACATTAATTCCCCTTTAAAATGGACTTATAATTATTTGTAATTGAGATAATCTAAAAATCTACAGACATATTTACTTTCAAATGAACATAGCTTCCTAGGTCTAATCATAATTCACTTACTTTGGAACCATGGCTGTTAACATGGAGAAATCAAAAGAGAATAGTTGCTATTTATTAGCTGCTTCTGTTTCTTATGATCTCCTGACATGCTGCCCTATACGGTAATCTCTTTCCTCAGTGCTATTGACGTTTTGGTCAAACTTCATTAGGATACAAAGGGAGACTGCACATACACTATGGGATACTCAAAGAGCAAGTTCAGACATCGGACCTTGCTCTCCACCTTATTTCAGACAGAGTATGTTCGCCCTTTTGAATCCCGAGCTAGACAATGATGAGCTTCCTGCGATTTCTTTTTCCACTTCCCATCTCACTTCAGGAGCACTACAATCAGTAGCAAGGGCCAATATGTCCAGCTTTTCATATATGTTCTGTGGATTTGAACATAAGATGCCATATTTGCCTGAGAATCACCTAAAACTGAATCATTCCCCAGCCCAAGAACGGATTTATTATTCACATTCATGCCGGCTGTTGTGAGCAATTGTCCTCTAAAGGCAAGCATCATCATATTGGGGGCTTCTGCTATGCCTATTTGGAAAGGATCATCAAAATTAGTTTTGATGACTGTTTAAACCCATCAAGAGATTAGGAGGGGTCATTAGAAGATTAGCCACTTACCCTCTACCACCTATTAAATTCTGCTCTTCCAAAGAGTGACTACAGTATTTAGGCCAGGGAGACTAGACGAAGTGGAATTCATCCATGTCTTTGGGAAACCATTTGTGCCTCCTGGGTAAAGGATTTTCAGGTACAGCTTATGGAGAAGGAACAGACATAATTCTATACATAACCATCAACAGTGCATGCATACTTATGCACAATAAGTACCTTTGGAAGAATTGTGCCTTGATTTGTCAATTAGGACCTTAGGAACTCAGGTCTCCTAAGATAAAATAATGTAAAAATTAATACAGCAGATTATTGATTCAAGATCAGCTTGTATCTTATCCTCTGTGGTTGCTGATAAACATCCCTAGATAAAATTGGTTTTTCTACTATCAGTATCCTCCACCTTGCTCAGAAGGTTTTTGGCATTTAGTGCATAACATAATAAGTTACCATGGGACCTACCTGCATATTTCTATCTACTCCCCACAACAGAAAGGTCCCTGTTGTATAGAAGAATATCTCTTATTGTAGCATAACTACAACATTTTTATGCAAGTTGCTATGTTTGAAGTGATTATATTTCTGCTGCTTAAGTAAAAATTTATTTTTTATCTTGACAAATTGTCCATTTTGAATGCAGTCTCATCCAAGACACTTTTCTGAATTTAATTTCATTAACTAGCATCTGCAGTGAAGACACTAATCATTACATATGTACCCTTGCCAACAAATGATGCTAGATTAGTAGGAAAGGGACATGTGGAGGTTGAATTGAACCAAAATATTAAAATCTATAAGTCTGACGAAGATTGTGTCTTGAAATGAATTCTGAAGATTGTGTTAATGTCAGTCTGACACAGCCCACAATAACCTAGGAAGAGTGTGGCATTTACTATGTAGACCAATTTGGCTTCAAAGTAAGGATCCATCTCTCCAGCCTCTCAAGTGCTGGGATCAAAAGTGTGCATCACCAGCGTGCCTTAGATTTTCACTTCTTTACAGCTAGACTTTAACAATATTTATATAATTAATTTATACCATTTTTCTAGCCTTGTTGTCTTCAAATATATTTGTTATATGAATCTCATGAGTCCTCATGTTCCTATGCTAACAACTGTAATGCAGATCCTAGTGTTTTAAAAAATATTTGAGGTGTTTCTCCATTACGTCAGTTTAACTGAATTTCTATCAAAGTTGTATATTTCAAAAATCAATCCTCAAAATTTTTTATTCATTTTTTTGTTTCTCCATTGCCTATTTCATTTAGCTTATTACTTATTCATTGAGCTATATATTTAATTCTGTTAACACTAGACGTACTTCTAATTATTGTTTGTTTGTGCATATCCCTGATGGGTAAAGGATGTAGGAATGTTGCTCATTTGAGATGTTTTTCTCCTATTCTTGGGTGAAGTTTTCCTTCAGACCTCCATTTATTCTTTTGCATTCCCTATGTTAAGGCCATCTTCTTCATATCCCTCAACAGATACTTTTAACTATTTTAAATCCAAATATAAATTTGCACACATATCGGATAGTATATCATATTCAAACACATGTGCTTCAGATATTTGTTTTCCATTTGTGGTTCACCTGGTAAATTTTAGATATATATGTTAATACAGTATGTCCAGGCATTCACTGATTCTGGGACTTTTAACTTACTGATACATATGACACATAGATCCCTTTATCTAGATGAATGTGTGTGTGTGTGCGTGTGCGTGTGTGTGTGTGTGTGTGTGTTCTTTAATTTAATGAATGTTTACAGATTTTGTTTCAATAAGTTATTTTAAAGCAAAATATTGAACATAATTTAAATATAGCAACACTCATTCATAGTGTGTGTTCCAAAAGTATGATGACAGAATTTTGCAGCTGTCATCAAAATCAAGGATCATAAAAATGATAAAAGAAAACCCAAGTGTCTGTGAGACTGTCGAAACATCTACACACTGCTGGGTGGGAACGCAAGTTAGTATAGCCTTCCTAGAAAACAGTATGGATGTTCCAAAAAGTCAGAACCATCATATGACCCAGCAATCCTTCTCCTTTGTGTATACATAATGAAAGTCAAATCAGTGTACTGAATATACAGCTTCAATTATTGCTCCTGCATCAATATTTACCATACCCGAGTCTTTGGAATCAGTATTTTACTCACTATTACAACCATGTTTAATTTTCATGTGTTAGTAAATGTTCCAGTTTTCATCCTATTATTGATTTCTAGTTTTGGGATCCTGTTGGTCAATCAGTCATTGACCTTAATTTTGTTTGATTGTGATTCTTCTATGCATAAGTTTGTGTTTTTTGCTAATTTTCTTTACATCAAAAAGATGTTAAATTTTGCTGAATGTTTTCCCCAGAAAATAACATGATTATTGATTATAAACATTCAGTTTGCTAAGACATTCTTTGAGCCTAATATGTCATTTATCCCATAGAATTCTCAATGTACCCTAAAGAACGATATCCTTGATCTGTCACATGGAACATTCTTTATATGTCTGCTATGTTTATTTGGCCTACAGAAGAGTGAAAGTATATTATCTAACTGGTTTTGATTAGGTTTTTTTAGGTGTTGAAGGTAATGAGTAGCTCCATCAAAACCATGTAGCCTATAGGTTACATCCTTGGAACGGTTAGTCCAGAGACTACTATTAATAAAGTCCACAGGGTCTCATTTGTTTTGTTTTGGTTGTGTAGCTTCAGCCTATCTCTACCACCCAATGAAATCAGCTACAGAAGTAGAAATAGGAAAAGATGTCAGTTATTCCAGCTGAGTCTCCCATGCTTGCTAGGGAAACCAGGCACTTAGAGAGGCACTTAATACTTTCCACATAAAATCAATTATGAGCTGAGAGGTGTTCTATTTTTTTCTTTAAAGGGTCATTCAGTTAAAATATATTTAAATAAAAGAGAGAGAGGAACCTCAGAATGGCTTAGGCTCTTGAAATTCCAAAGTCTGTCTCGAGTGACACATCTCCTCGCCCAACAAGATAATGCCTTCAAATCCTTCCAAAACAATTTTGTCAACTGTGACTACTCATTCAAATATATGAGCCTATAGTGTTCATCCTCATTCAAACCATAGTGGTACACTGCTTGTCTGACAGCGAAACCCTGCATTCCTTTCCCAACAGTAACAGACAACAACCAACAACACAGAACAACACAAAACAAGCAAACACAAAAGAACCCTACCTACATGCACATACACAAGTTCACAGATAAACATACATAGTAGTGTTTACATATGACACCAGTTATATTAATACAGAAGAGAGAAAATACACATATATAAAACAAGATAGCTTAGAAGGTGCAGACTCTTGCACCCAGTCAGAAGACTTATGACCTGAATTCATACTCTGCAGGTCTCATGGTGGAAATGGAGATGAAATTCTGTCGTGTATGTTTCCCTCTTAACTCCCATATGCATATAATATGACATGTGCCTACCCACAAGCACAAATGCAACCCACAAGACAAATACATGTAAAACAATTTCTGCTTGCTTCTCTGTTCTTTATTTATATGACTCATTGGTAAAGTTAATTAAACATGCTTAATATGAGAGGTGCATTTTAATCTATAAAGAAAGAAACATGTTTTGACCATCTCATCTATGAACTAAGATTACAATTCATTGTAAGTATATAATCAACTCACTGCAGAGGAGAAAGGTTTCCATGGAGCTGAAGCTGTTACGAAGTCGTAGTGTATAAAAATATACTCTAGACCAAAAAAACCCCTAAAATTACATTCCCCTCAACGCAATGAAAATTAATGTCCTCAAATGGAATTTTCTTCTTACCAAACAACTATCCCCTTGTCCTCAGTCCACCATAATTCTTCACTCTCTTCAAAGTACTACCAACCTCTTGCCCTGTCAGTGCAATGCTCTCTAACCATGAGAAATAATTGCTCCCTGAAGCTTTCCTCTCTGTTCTCTTCCCCTGACTGATTTTACCAGAATGATCTATCTCAGCTGCTAGCTCACTGTGGAAAGTGGAGTCTTCGCACTGGAAGACTGTATACTCTGTCCATTTCTGAGTAGAAATACATAATGGTTAAGTGTCTGGGGTCAGGATAATATCCTGTTCATATTCTTCGGCGGCTCATGTAGCCATGTCTACCATCAAATTTTCTTTAGAAAATATAAATTTGCTTCAATGAGAAACTCATAGAAAGCTCATGTAAAAAAAAATATATATATATAGTGAACACTTTAAATACTATCAGCTGTTGAAATATTTTAACCAATTTAAATATGAGGGTATATAATATTTAAAGCAATCATGTTTATAGATAAGGTAATACATGTTCTTTTTGCCTTTGACCAGTGCTACTTATTATATTTTATTTCAAGAATACCTGATCTCTGTTGTTTTTGTTTATGCCTTCTTATAAACTTAGGATTTACTGGTCTTTCCCAATATCAAGAAAAATATTTTTACAATTCTAAGATATGAAATATATTTAGATATTGCTTTACATTGAAGAATTTTATGTTTTTTTATTTCCTTTTCTTAATCAGTTTCCATGTCTATGACCAGAAATATCAACTTCATATGTATAAGTATATCCATAGCTTTTTGACAAACTTCTCCACCTCACATATAGTACTTAAAGTTTTATGTTCAATAGCTAGTCAAAGCCACTCCTCCTCAGCCATCCTCTCTGGCTTTCTTCCTCCCATTCACATCAACTATTCTTCAAATTCTGAAACTTTTATTTCCTCATGTTCTCCTGAGCTGTAATTCAAGCTCTCACCATCCTTTACCTGATTCAATCCAAAAATCTTCTCTAGGATTTTCTACCCATGGGAAATCTAAGACCTCAATCCATTCCCACACAGAGCTGCTAAATGGATTTCTCAAACTGATACCTGTTTTTATTTTTTTTTTTATTTTTTCTGTTTTAGTACTCTACAATTAAAGATCTACCCTTAAGTGCCTGATATATAACATACATGTGCTTTAAGATAGTATGACAGCTGCCAGCTCTCTAGTCATCCCTTCCAGATTCACTATTTTACATTTTATTTCCCATAATAATTCTTTCTTTATGCATGAATTTTGATGGTCTTAGAAACCATTTCTTAGATTCACATAAAAAACAGTGCAATCATAATAACTTCCCTGTTTTTACTATGCCTACAAAATATACCCATCCTCTAAGAAGTCATCACATTTATTTATTATGCATACATGTACAAGCATGTGCTATGGCATGTAAAGAACAAAGGACAATTTGCAGGAGTCAGTGCTCTTCTTGCATTGGGTGTCTGAGGGACTGAACTCATGTGGTCAGGCTTGGCTATGTTTTGTGGCCCTAAAATATGAACTCTCCCCATTTCTGCCAGTCCAGATCACTACAGAAATGTGTCACACTTCAAACAACATATTACTACACATACCAGGACATGTGTGGATCTTTTGGTTTAGAGTTCCTAACAAACAATGATAAAAACCTAATCCCAAGACTTAATATGCCTAGCCATGCATAGATAGATATTTATAAATACTTTATCTTATCTTGGCTTTTTAGACAGGATCTCATACTAAGCCTCATTTTTGCTACAGTCATAGGTACTGCTGTTAGAAATATTTCATGATGAGGCCACAAAGACAGTTCTAAGTTCTTATGGAAGGAAGGGTCTGGTTTTGAATGAATGGTCTTCAAATATGTATGTAATTCACAAAAAGTACATGATATACTGCTTATTATTATTGATGAATTGGATTTTTAAGGAGAATTTTTAAAAAATCTCAAAGTAATTTATGTAAGTTATTTTTAAATCCTTTTTAATTGTTCAAAAACCCATGAATACACAAGCAGCATAATTTGGAGTAGGTGGTTAAAATGAAAAAGACCATAGATAGGGATGAGCAAAGGAGGTAGAACTTGAATTTTGAAGAGTATGGAGGAGATGAGGAGCAAATATAATCAAAACGCATTATAAGAAAGTCTCATAGTATAATAAAAATATATTTAAAGACTTGGTTTACTGTTAAAAGAAGATACACATGCATACACACATACAAAACAGTTTCATTCATGAACATTTACAGTCGTATAGATTGGTACATTAGTGCCTTTAAACCAAGAGGAGACTAAAGAGTCTAAAAGAAAAAATAAGATTCCCACATTATCTTTAGAGACATAAAGAATTAATATGCCTCTCTGCATTCTAAATTTACTAAGAATCAAAGAAGTAAAACACTTATTAGAAAATTTTGTGATTGACTAAAGAGTTCAGATGAACAAATGCAATATTGACACAGCTGTAGTTAAAAAGCATATTAAAAATGTTCCTTAAGAATGATTAATTATATTAATATACTTTTTCAATTCATTAGGCATCTCACTAAATAATTAATATCTGAAAAATTGTTATTTATCTTGCCCTGATTGGCTATCATATACAATAAGATTTCCTAAAAATAACTTTTATGATCACAGACTTTTCTTTTCAAAATTATTTTGCTTATTCACCTGAAAATATGGGACTGTGTATAGCAAATAGGTCACACCCAGATTTTCCAACCATGGTAATGGAGATTAATGATGCAAGTGTTTGCCTGCATTTCTGTAAGCAAGAAAAATCGAAGTTCTATGGGATTCACTGCTTAGTGAGCCTATCACTCCCGCAGCCACTCTTATCACCAGATGTCAGCACATATATCTTTTCTACACCAGTTCAGCCTGAACTATATTTATCACCATGCTAGGTCGTTGTTTAGCAAGTCGACTGTATTTCTAAGTCTGTATGCTGAAGTAAAATATGCCATGTTAATTGAGAAGTTTTTCCTAAATAAATCAACAGATATAATGTTTAGAATAAAACATATTTTATGAAATTCTAATAATGATGATGATGATGATGATGATGTTTCCTTAACGGCCATTCTGTATTATAATTTTTGTTATTTATAGTGTCAGAGGTTTTCTTGAATTTTTTCTTTTATTGGATGTTTTATTTACATTTTAAATGTTATCCCCTTTCCCAGTTTCCCCTCCAGAAACCAGCTATCTCATCCCTTCCCCTGCTTCTATGAGGGTCTTCCCCACCCACACTCCCTCCTACCCCTTCCTGCCTTGCCAGCGTGACATTCTCCTATATTGGGGCATCGAGCCTTGGCAGGACCAAGGGCCTCTACTCCCATTGAAGCCTGACAAGGTCTCTGCTACAAATGCAGCTGGAGCCATAGTTTCATTGCTATGCACTCTTGCCATGGTGATTTAGTCCATGGGCACTCTGGGGGTTATAGTGTCAAAAGTGCTCATTAGAGAAAGGAAACTTTATAATTCATCCCTTATTTAACTGTAAGAAAAATGATTTGACTTTTAGAAACAAATATGCTTCTATATATTAACATAGTTCTTCAATTCTGGGTGAGAAAAAAATAGCAAACTCCATTATTCTATTTTTCTAATGTTGGTGTTGTGAAGCCAAATATAATTTTGTACTTAAAGGTTCATAATGGTTAGCTTATTAAATTTTTGTTTTCCATAAAAGCACAATTTTTAATGTAATGTATGTCATGATATATAGATTTATATTTATATATAACTTGTACATTGACACAAATACAAATATCCCTACAAAAAGATATTATTAATTATTATTACTATAAGAATAAAATTATAATGGTATTAATTAATTACTTATCTAAGCATTATAACCATGAAAAATGGGACTGATTTTGAATCCAAGTCATTAGAGTCTAAAACATAGGTACTAAATAAAAGTATTATTAGCATTTGAAATATCTTCAAATTTGTACTCCTAGAGAATATATGTGCTATAGATCATCTAACACACACACACACACACACACACACACACACACACACACACACACACGCACACTCATTAATAGTCACACTTAAACATTAGGTCTCATATGCACCCCCAAAGTTCTCAACGTTAGATCAAAAGATGAAGTAGTTTAAATGACCAATGATTCTTCTCTGAGAGAAGGATGTATGACTTAGGTGGTGCTCTACGGATTCGGATTCATGTTCTCCATAGTTCAGAGTGCTCTGGATGATGGAGAACAGATTTCTACTTGAGACACGGGAGTTGTAAAGGAGGTCTTTACTGAAATGCACTGCCAAAGATGATCTTTTTCAGGAAAGCAAAAGACCTAACCACTTTGGACCCATGATGTCGTAAAGGTTGGGTTTGTCACCTTATCATCTGTAAACTAATTGGCTCACTATGGATTTATAGAACTGAAATCGCACAAAGAGGTATTACCCTTCGAATGCATTCAGACATCATTACAATAAAGAATCACTACAAATGATATGGGAAGACATTTTCTCACTAGCTTTGAGCACCTTGCAAAAATGCTACGATGTAGCCTCTCTTCTCAGCTGGTTCATTGTAAGCACTCGACATTCATTTTTATTATTTCATACATTGTTAGTTTTACCCTTTTTCACATGTTTCTTGTTGACGGTTAAAGTTCTTCATCAGTGTGGGTTTTTTTAATTTAATTTTTAATGTGAAAACATTTAAATTTGAAGCAATTCATTATCTTTCATCTTGTCTTCATCTTATACCAATTACAGAAAACGTTATTTAATAACTTATTTCTAGAAAATAATGGCTTGCTGGTTTGTTTTTGCCTCTTTAGTTAAAACCTTTGAACATTCAAATCCACCCTAAGGTATGGTAATGAAGTCAATAATTAGATAATGTAGAAAACCCAAAGGCAAAGATTTCTAAAGTTTACTTTTGAAATATAGACTTATTTGATCCTGCAATATTACTGCAAGTTCTAGTTTAATATACTGAGGATCTTAGTTCCATACTTCCTGGAATTGAGCACCCAGGGCATGCACCAGGTAGCCCACAGGATTGAGAATTCTGCATATTTTTATGAAATGCCTTAAGTTGAGAAAAGTTGTGTGACTCAAACATACTAAATGTCTTATGAGTTTGTAGATTTTAACTATGTATCATTTTTTTAAAATACTGAAATTCTTGAAAGAGAGGATGTAAGTTATTGAGAGAATAGAATCTTTGAAAAACTTTAAAAGCAAGAATAAATAAGATAATATTAATAGTTAAAATCTACATAAGGATATCATTTTTATCGTGTTTATCAGAAGCCCAACTATTTGAGTGATCTCTTTGAGATATGTTGCATTTCACACTCTCATATGCAATAATTTTGTAAAATCTACCATAAATTCCCACAGGTAGGTGTGTCCTCTCCAAAGCAATAGTTCTGCCTTTCCCTAAGTCATTTGAGAAACAAGAAAAATAGGATCTGTGTAAAATACAAAGCATTTATACACCATAAACAATATTATATATCTGGCAAAGGCAATGCTTTCTGTTAAACTGTGCTTCAATATTCTGTTTTACCTACAGCTGAATGTGGTGCATCTGCAACAAATAACGAGGGAATTCTCCTCTCTCCAAATTACCCACTGAACTATGAAAACAACCACGAATGCATTTACAGTCTTCAGGTCCAAGCAGGAAAGGGCATCAATATTTCAGCCAGAACATTTCATTTAGCCCAAGGGGATGTTCTGAAGGTAAGTGGACCACTGTGATGTATTTTGATCAGTAAGTACTCTTTCCTCAATAGGTTTTCAGTAAATTGTACATGTAACAAAATGTAAATTCATTTACCATTTCATAAATAACATTATCAGTGTCATTTTATTTGAAATAATATTTTACTTCTGGTGCATTTTATGATAAAAAATCATAAATTTTATGATGTTTCAGTATTTCTTTTAAAATAACCAAAATAATGAAACATTTATGCAAAGTATCTCATTCAATAAAAATTTGATATTTTAAAACTAATATATGAATGACCATTTTATTCAGACAAATAAATTATGATAACTTGTCTTATGTCACAAGTTTAGGTATTGTTAATAAATGATGGCTTGTGTTTTAACTTTACCAAATAAAATTATTTTTATTACTATATAACAACTTCTAAAATTATGATACAAGTCACTGTTGTGTATATTTAAACCTAGCAAATCAATGTGTATGGATTTAGAAAAGACTTTTTATAATATTTAGTGATATATTGTCTATGTTGCTTCAATGAGGTGTCCTTTTAAAGGATATAGCTAACAAATGTCTTTCAAGTAAATGCTGGAACAGTTACTGATTTGTTTCTACAGTAGAAAAGTTTTGATAAATACAGTTTATAAAAAATAAATTATCAGATGAAAAACAATTACTTCTATAAAATTATTTTGAAATGTTTTAAAGAATGGTTCCTATTTTTCAGTCCTCAACATTTTCTGAAGACAAATAACAATTTTTCCACTTTTACAAATTTTGAAATAAAGTTACATATTCCATGCTGATAGCAGTGGAAGGTTTTTGTTAAGGCTGTGACTATTAACTGAATGCCTTTACATACAATTGAGGTAGTGATTTATTTTAGGCCAGTGGAAAAATACATTAAAACATAAAAGCTTAAACCTAGCCACTAAGCTACATCACACACAAATATCACCAGTATTATGTTTATGAGATAAACATCAGGAAATCCTTCCTGGCACTTACCAGTCTTGTTTACCTGCTTCAAATATATCCACTGTTTCTGCACACAAGATGAAGCTACTAATTTGAACCAAGTGTATTTTATGTAATAGATGGTACCTTTGAAAAGCAGAATATTTTATTGACGGCTTCTGGTGGGGATGCCGGTGCCAAATGACTCAGTTTTCAATACATGGGACTGGCAACCAGGAGTTTGACCATTCCAGTGAGTTTATGGGCAATGCAAATTGTACTTATTTTCTTTTCCTCTATCTTGGGGTTTTGGGGCGGATAGTTGAGGGCAAGGAGGTCACAAGAGTCAGGGGCTACACCTATGAAGACTAGGGAATAAGTGTGTTCAAGGTTCATGATGCAAAATTTCAAAATAATAATATGAAAAAAGGAAAATTTTTCTAATCTGTTTCTGAAAGTACTTTTATTACTGTATGTATGTATGTATGTATGTATGTATGTATGTATGTATGGATGGATGGATGGATATATATATGACATATCTTACTTTGAGAAGGACAAGAGGCCAGTATTGTATTGAGTGACTACATGAGAGGATGAGGTGAAGAAAGATGGAGGATAAAGAAAGGTACAGGCTCCATGGTGACCAGCTACTAAGCCCTTCTTTAACACTGAGGTCCAGGCACCAGTGTAGCTGGGCATCACTAATATCCCTATTTTCCCAATTACAAATTAATTTGTATCTACCAGTTCTTGGCACTATATTATTTTCTAGTATCAACCTAATAATTATTTTATGTCTGTTCAGTATCTGACACTGAGTTATACCAGATGCCATGTGAATGACTCATAACCACTTGCTTCATTAGTCATTTATAAATGTTTCTTTCCTACCTGTATTAAGGAGCATGTCAATGCCTTAAGCTGCCTTCCTAGAAAATCCAGAAATATATCTTGTCTCTTTTCTAATTATTACAGTGCCGTACATCTCAGTTGGTATAAAAGGCAGGTTCTGTCTTAGAAACCTAAATGAAAAACTAACTTCTTTGTTCTCCCCTACATTAATTGCTTTGGGTCTGTCTGGAATACTCTGCCATTTGTTTTTGTCAGTAGTCATAGGCTATGGCAGGACTGCTGATAGCTTCTTCCCTTGCCCTCACTTGTAAAATGTACTAACAGATAATGAATCCATTCCCATTAACGTTCATAGGAAGTTTTTAGTATACTAAGATTTAATCAAGCAACAATGAATATGTACTATCTGAGGGCAGACTAACAGAAATACTATTTCTCTTTTTATGTTTGTTTCTATTTTTTACAGGATCTTTATAATGTTTGTTTAAAGTGTCTAGCAGAGATTGTGAGGCAATCTTTTATTCCATTTTATTTTCATTTATCGCAGCATAAATGTTAGTGAAACTCTCATTTCTTACACAAAATGCAAACAAAGCAAATGATTATGACTTTGTGAAAAAACAAAGTAAAAAAAAAATTAGCAGAAATGATTCCATGCTTGCCAATCACAAACAGCTGAAAAACCTGATAAATTTCTTTCTTTTATTTTATTTCTTTTAAACAGGGCCTCTCTGTATCTGTGACTGCCCTGGAAATTACAATGTAGACCTGGTTTGCCTCAAACTCACAAAAATCTACCTGTCTTTGTGCTGGTATTAAGGGACTGTGCCACTATGTGCAGCTGTCTTTTACTATGTTAGTGTTCATTGCCTGCACGTGTGTGTATAGACCCACAAAGTTGCATATATGCGTAGATGACAAAGACAATGCCTATGTCTTCATCAATCACTTAGAAATCCTTTACTTTTACAAATATAGAATTTTTATTATTTTTTGAGAATTTCACACAAAGTATTTTAATCACATTTGCTTCCTCTTTCTATTTTGAACCCATTCTGTTTCTCCCATATCCTGCAAAATTGGTTTTCTCTTCTTTTTCAATTCACTGATTTTCATTTGTGCAGACTATGTATTCATCGGTTTGGAACATATTTAACCTACCTACAGGCACACCTTTAAATAAAAGTGAATCCTTCTAGCCCAGGCACCATCGAATGCCAGTGCTTCCTATGCTATGGCCCAAGGCTTGTGAACCATTCTAGTCTCCATTTCTGAATGTTAGGTCTTGTACCGATCTCCTTCAGGCTACCACGGCTGCTGGGGTTTCACAGATGGAGTAGTTCTGTCATGTCCTGAAGCCATTGTTTCAGTCTGGTGCTCTGTGACCTCTGGGTCCTATCATCGTACTGCTCACTATATCACTATCACTCCTGAATCTTAGGAAGGGGGTGCAAGACAAGTGACACACTTGTATCCGAATACTACACACACACACTTGCTTTGTGTAACCACAATATCTACTTAAAGAACAGTTTGATTCTATGTCAATCTAATAAAATGATAGTACTTTCACCCATAAATCCAGTGAACTCCAAATGTAGGTTCAAAGGCATATTTGCAGTACCACCATTCATTTGTTCCTGTGGAGAAGGTCTTAAATCCAATATGAAAGCAGATGGCCGCTCCCAAGATAGCCTTATGATTGAAACTATGAACTATCTTGCAACACCATCTATTTCTCAGAGTTCACAAGTGTATAAGACTGTCGATGACATGTTTTCCCTAGCAGTCTACAGAGAATCCTTTTAGTAGTGACAACTAACTAATTAGTAGGGAGAAAACATCCCGGTGAGTACCAGATTCACTAACATCTTACAGACAATGTATAAGACATCATCAGCAACATGATCTTATCACCAAGCTTGGAAGGTGAGCAAAAGCAATGACAATAGCCTTTATCATTTCGGGAGCTCTCTGCAAGAGCTTTGGCCAAACTCCAAGGGAGTTCCTTCGTTCTTTCCAAAGTACAACCTTCTTTTCAAAGACACTGTAGTTTATGCAAAGCATCACTTCCTGAGACTAAGATAAAAACTGAACACCATTATAATTACTAAAATAAAACCTTAAGCTTTACAAAGGTTTTTGTGTTTAGAATCTCTTAGCAAAAACTCTGTCATGGTACGTGACCTGGTTCTGCCAGAAAGGAAGGACGGGCGTGCAGACAGATGAGTTCATAGGAACTCTGGTACAGCTTTTTTGAGGGATAAAAAGGGATATATAAACCCATGGGGGGTGGGTAGGAGTTTTCAGGGTAATTGTACATTATTGGCTGGGACTGAAGTGCTGGGAACTCTTCATTTGCATGAAGAGGAATTCCAGGTACCTACTGGACATGCCCTTATAGTGAGCGGAGAAATTTAGCCTGTTATTTGGCCACCAGGCTACATGACTACCTCAGTGGTATTGGGGGTTGGGAGGTCTTAGGGCTATGTGCCCTGGGGCGGGCAAACCCAAAGCAGGGAGAAAGAGGTTCCTACTCCTGCTGGTCTCAAGATAAAATTTTCAGTATTTGTGCATGTCTTCTCTCTTGTTCCAGTCCCATTCCTCTGCAGCTGTACTTGCCCCACAGTGGTGTCTTTTCCAAGATACACATGCTATGATATTGCTTTGACACTGACTACAGATCATGTGAAAAATAAGCACTGCACACAGTCTAGCCTCACTTGCTGTTTCATTCATTAAGTTGCTTTAACTGGAAACGGGCTTTATCTTAGACATGATACTGCAATAGTACCAAATGTCTTGAAATGTTTTTATTTCTTATTAAATATGACACTAAGCTTTATAAACTCATTGCTCATTACCTTACTAAATAATAAAGTTGCAATCAAACCATGTTCTCATATAATATTTCCACCTATTTACAATTTCTTTCTTAACTCTAACTTTCAGTTGTAATCAAAACTTACATGTATAAACATTTGTCAAAAACAATGAAATGTTCTATAAGAATTAACATTACATGGAATTTGTACTAATGAATACTGCATATTTTATAGTAGGTGTTTATATACTTCTCTGAAATCAGGTAGAAGGAAGGAGAACCTAGTGGCAATTTGGGTTTGACACCTTTTGTTTTTATTGGTTGTTGGTTTGTTTGTTTTTTTAAAGATGAGGGGTTTGGAGTCTCCTTATGCTTGCCTAAAATGGCCTTGAATTCTGGAGCTCAAGTGATCTATTTGCCTCAGACCCCTAAATAGCTGGGATTACAAGCATGTCTCATAACTGTAGCTGGCATCTGGTTTTGTAAATAAAACATTGTTGGAAGAAAGCCATATTCACTCATTTACATATTATCTTCTTTTTTGCTGCAAGAACAAGACTGGGCAAGAGGTACTAAGGACACTAGGGGCTCAAAAAGCCTTAAATATTTATCTAACCCTTTCCAGGAAAGTTTGTCAAACTTTTAAAAACAACAAGAACTACTTTTAAAAACTTATAATTGGGTGTACTTGGACACAATCCCCAAATTTGAAAGCTGGTTGTATAACATTTTGTTGGCCATAAGTGACCTCTTTGGTTCATCACACATAATTGCCAATTTTGCAAGCTATTCACTGATAATCTTTTCTATCTGTTCATTCAGAAGCACTCCAAATGCCATGGTAATGCCACCACACTAGACCTCATGAATGTCATTCTCATTCTGTGTTGGCTGGAAGATTAAGTAACCTGTAACTAGTTAGAGAACATTAAGGATCCATTGAAATTTAACCCATTTTATCATCAGAACTGTTCAGCAATAAATCCTTCATTGTGCCCCAGTTTTCTTATTGAAGCATAATACTTCATAGCATTGAGTTAAATAACTGAATTTAAACAAAATTGAATCCCTATTCAATTTTATAGTATCCTCGAAAAAAGATTAGACTTAGGTTAGATAATTTTTATCATAAGCATTGGAAAATTGATCTTCCTTTTACATTTAAACTTTGACAATTAATTCACCATATTTGAAGAACATGTTTATGTTTTCAAATTACTCAGAAAGAAAATGACCATAGTTTCAACAAAAGAAGACATTTGGAGGTTCCAAAGGTGACTCATGGGTAGATGTCTGACCTTCTTCTGTCTTTTACTCATTTACATTTACTTTTGATTCTCTGATTCACATGAAACCTAATTTCCTCTATCCTTAAAAATAGGGGCCGAAGAGATCATGATGTGGTTAAATGCATTTGCTGTTTTTTCAAACGAGGCAAAATTCACATTTTAGATCACAACAACCTTTGATTCCAGTTGGAGAGTTACAGACACTCTCATCTGACCTCTATGGACACCAGGCTTACAATGGTACACATGAAAGCATATAAAATTTAGAAAAAATGCCTTTATAATTCTTAAAAATGAAAGCAGAGGTCTTCTAATACTAAAGGCATCTGGTGACTCAGAGAGAGCTTTGAGGGATATTGAGCAAGCTGTCATCATGAAGCTTGACCTGATTCCTGAAAGGGTTCTGCATGCATCGACTGATTTCAGGCACTGATTAGATAGAATATTGAAACAAAATGAGATTGAAGTCTAGTTATTTCTTGTGTAACATGAGTAAATGAACTGGGTATTTTTAAAACAAATGAAAGTCTGGACAGTGAGTTCCATAAACTTAAATTTATTAGGTATTATTTCTTGAAACAATGTAAGAGAAATTATGCTACTTTTTTAGAATAGACCATATTAAATAAAATACACACCCAAAGATTTTATCATATTTAAAATAGGAAAACAAAGGGTAACAATCTGAAAGAAATGCTCTATTTGGGTCTTTCTGATCAGATGTAATTTCATCATCTCTTTTTAATATAGCTTTCTTTTGAGTGAAAAAAGCAATTGTTTTGGGTTGTTTTCTTAGATGTATGCATACCTCCATGCTTAATTTATCAACAATTTGTCTTTGGTAGCTCAGCTTTGCCTTCTTCTTGTCCTTATACTTTCATACAAATATATGTTAATATGTTTGAACAGATATATTAGCAAGATCAGCTTCATTGCCTGATTACTATAATGCTCTTTAAAAAACAAATCTTTCAGGCTGGAGAGATGACTCAGTGGTTAAAAGCACTGACTACTCTTCCAGAGGTCCTGAGTTCAATTCCCAGCAACCACATCAGGTGGCTCACAACCATCTGTAATGGGATCTGATGTCCTCTTCTGGTGTGTCTGAAGACAGTGACAGTATACTCACATACAATATATAAGTCATTTAAGAAAACCCCGCATATCTTTCTAATCCCATAATGCTTTTTCACTTTGACTTAGTGGGTATATGGATACTAGTAAAATTACGTAGCTGGAATATCAAGCTTAATGCTATGATATTTTAACCCCATTTTCGTTCTACTTTCTGATTCTATGTTTCTAAATATAGAGTAGCCTGTGAAGTTTTGTGACTGTTCAATACAATCAACTGAAACTAAGGTCATTTTTATCCCCAAATCCTTTTTCTTTCACTTCCTTATTTATTAAATATTATATTGTAAACTATGTTTTGAAAAGTACCTTAAAATTTATTTTCTAAAAGGAAGATGTATTTCTTGATTGAAATTGATAAAAATTTATATTACATATATAAATAAATAATATATTGAATGTTATATTATATGTAATATATGATATATGTAGAGAGAAACGGGCAATATTGGCCTATTTTTTAATAAAAGAGCAATGTGTCAGGAGCCATCTAGGAAAGGCTAAGTCTAGCAGGTGACCTTCCCATAGGTGGGCCAACATTTGTGCGTGGCTTATGAAGGGTGGACTCACAGAGGCCAGTGCCCAAGAGACTTCATCTCAGCAATGCTTCATGAAGCCTTAGTACTTCTGAGCATTAAAAAGACTTATTGCAGATCAACGTACCTAAAGATGAACTTTCATGTACTTATGTTGTTTATATGAATTGAAGATTTAATAATATTCATGCTTTGATTCAAATAATTTTATGAAGAAAGTTTTAAGAGATGATTTTACTTGTTTTGCTAGAAAGATGTAAAAAGTTAGAATCAAGAAAAGAGTACACACATTCCTCATAAATAGTTAGTAAAGACTTCATAATAAGGAATACACAAGTTTCCACAATTACACTAAAAAAAGAAATAAGCTTGACACAAATTTGTGATTCAGAAAAAACATTCATTATAGGTCAGAACCAAGGATGGAGCTGCAGGTGTGCACTGTGAGAAACTAAGGCCATGTAAAAACTATTGATGCGAACTTACAATGAGCTTACAGAATGAAACACTGCTTTCACTCCTTCAACTTGTTATTCACATCCTTCTGTAAACCTCCATTTTATATATATATGAAGTTATTCTTTATTACCCAGAGAAATTTGGTCTAAGAGCTATAAAAAGCTGAAAGCAATAAAGAAAGATGGTGTCACTATTTCTGCTTCACCTGGTGTATGTGTCATCTGTGTGAGTGAGTTCTCACTTTTCTTTTTTTGGTACAAAAAGAGTTAATGAGCCTCTTCTTTTGGCCAACAAGGGACCCTTGGTTGACTCACCAGAGAAAGGAGCACTAGCAATTACCTTTACTTAATTCAAGCTGGTAAACAGGATATGTTAATCTCCAGAAATCAGCACTTATTTAAGCACAAATAATAAGAATGTTACAGGGTAAAAGACCAGTACTTTTTAAAGTATAAAGCTTTAAGTTCCCAGAGCTTATTTTAAGCACAGAACAGTAAGAAAGAATTACGTTTCCAGTGCTTAGTAAAGCATAAAATAAAAAGAAAGTTAATTTTCCAGTCCTTATATTAACACAAAACAGTAAGAAAGAATTAAATTTCTAGCACTTAGTATAACACAGAGTTAAAGAGAAGACAAACTGTCCTTTAATAAAGCACAAATAGTAAGAGCATAAGGCCAGGGATCATTCATTCTTTAGCCTTTGTCTACCTTTGTATTCCACTTCAGCTCAATCCCTTAATAGCCAGAACAAGCTTGGTCATCTAGCCCAGCCCAGCTTTGAACTCTGAATTCATGGAGAACCTCTGAGCAAGATGACTTGATTGTAAATGTGTGCTGTAAACATAGCATGTATAACTATATAGTACATCGCATGATTAAAGCAATACTTTCAGAAGAAGACTCACAATATTGATCACAATATTGATTTATAAAATCAGTTAATCAAACTAAATATATTTCAGACAATATCTCAACTTTTGTGTTTGTTTGTTGTTGATGTTACTTTTCTTTAGACAGACAGACTCTTGCTGATAAGTAAAGTGGAATGGTATTTGGATGACTTGAATACAATTTATGTCCTGATAATTTCAAGAGATCTATACAGACCTCTATATAATACCAAATAACTAAAGCACAATGTGTTTGTACTGATATAAAAGCTTTATAAGAAATAGAAACCACTGTTATTTATTCATAGGTATTCATCAACACTGCTGACTCTAATTCCAGATAACTTCTGCCTCATTTTGTCTCTTATACTTCCATGTTCCCTTCTATGGAAATTTAAAATGTAAATAAGCTCTAAGAGCCTACAGAGTGAGTGGGAGGCTATAGAGTGCAAAAGTCACATGTGCAGAGAGCAGAAAGGTCCTCCCTACAGCAGAATTCAGCATTTTTATGTAGAGAAAGATTGGGTTAATGTGGTTAGAACAGAATATGTTATGCATCCTGAAAATTTCAAAAGACTGCATTGGTATATATTGGAAATCAAAATCTGCCTTTTTAAAAAATAAAATGGCATTTAGGCCCAGGTTGGCCGAAGATGCCAGACAATGCCATCTTCTGCTACATATGCATCCGGTACCATGGGTCCCTCCATGTGTACTTATTCAATGGTGTTTTAGTCCCTTGGAGTTCTAGAGGGTATGGTTGGTTGATATTGTTGTTCTTCCTATGGGGTTGCAAACTCCTTCGGCTCCTTCAGTCCTTTCTCTCGTTCCTCCATTGGGGTCTCACACTCAGTCTGATGGTTAGCTGCAAACATCCTCATCTGTATCAGTAAGAATCTGGCAGAGCCTTTCAGGAGACATCTATATCAGGTTCCTGTCAGCAAGTACTTCTTGGCATCAGCAATAGTAACTGGGTTTGGTGGAAACATGAGATAGATCCCCAGGTGTGACAATCTGGATGACCTTTTCTTTGGTCGCTACTCCACTCTTTGTCCCTGTATTTCCACCCATGAGTATTTTGTTCTCCCTTATAAGAAGGACTGATGCATCCACATTTTGGTCTTCCGTGTTCTTGAGCTTCATGTGGTCTGAGAATTGTCTCTTGGGTATTCAGAGCTTTTGGGCTAATATCCACTAATCAGTGAGTATATACCATGTGTGTTCTTCTGTGATTGGGTTACCTCACTCAGGATGATATTTTCCAATTCTGTCCATTTGCCTATCAATTTAATGAGGTCACTTTTTTGATAGCTGAGTAGTACTCCTGTGTAGATGTGCCACATTTTTCTGTATCTATTCTCTGGAAGGGCATCTGGTTCTTTCCAGCTTCTGGCTATTATAAATAAGGCTGCTATGAACATGGTGGAACATGTGTCTTTGTTATATGTTGGGGCATCTTTTGGTATATGCCCAAAGAGAGGTATAGCTGGGTCCTCAGGTAGTACAATGTCCAATTTTCTGAGGAACCTCCAGACTGATTTCCAGAGTGCTTGTACCAGCACTTGCAATCCCACCAACAATGGAGGAGTGTTACTCTTTCTCAATATCCTTGCCAGCATCTGTTATCACCTGAGTTTTTGATCTTAGCCATTCTAACTAGTATAAGGTGGAATCTGAGGATTGTTTTGATTGCATTTCCCTGATGACTAAGGAAGTTGAACATATCTTTAGGTGCTTCTCAGCCATTTGGTATTCCTCAGCTGCGAATTCTTTGTTTAGCTCTATATTCCATTTTTAATAGGGTTATTTGGTTCACTGGAGTCTAACTTCTTGAGTTCTTTGTATATATTAAGTATTAGCCCTCTCTCAGATGTAGGATTAGTAAAGGTATTTTTCCAAACTGTTAGTTGCCATTTTGTCCTAATGAGAGTGTCCTTTGCCTTACAGAAAGTTTCTAATTTTATGAGGTCCCATTTTCCGATTCTTGATCTTAAAGCATAAGCCATTGATTTTCTGTTCAAGAAAATTTCTCCACTGCCTTTGTGTTTGAGGCTCTTCCCTACTTTTTCTTCTTTAGTCTGAGTGTATCTGGTTTGATGTGTAGGTCCTTGATGTCCTTAGATTTGTGCTTTGTATAAGGTGATAAGAATGGATCGATTTGCATTCTTCTACATGTTGACTTCCAGTTGTCAGGTACCAATCCACTACAAACCAGTCAGAATGGCTAAGATCAAAACCTCAGGTGACAACAGATGCTGGCAATGATGTGGAGAAAGAGGAACACTCCTCCATTGTTGATGGGATTGCAAGCTGGTACAACCACTCTGGAAGTTAGTCTGGAGGTTCCTCAGAAACTGTATATTGGACTACCTGAGGACCAAGCTATTCTACTCCTGAGCATATACCCAAAGGGTGCTGCAAAATACAACAAGGAGCCTTGCTCCACTGTGTTTATAGCAGCCTTATTTATAATAGCCAGAAGCTGGAAAAAACCCACATGCCCTTCCACAGAGGAATAGGTACAAAAAATATGGCACATCTATACAACAGTGTACTACACAGCTATCAAAAAAATGACTTCATGAAATTCATAGGCAAATGGACAGAATTGGAAAATATCATCCTGAGTGCGATAAACCAATCATAAAAAACCACTCATGGTATGCACTCACCGATAAGTGGTTATTAGCCCCAATGCTCGAATTACCCAAGATACAATCCACAGACTACAAGAAGCTCAAGAAAAGGAAGACCAAAGAATCGATGCTTCAGTCCTTCTTAAAAGGGGAAACAAACATATTCAAAGGAGGAGATATGGAGACAAAGTTTGGAGCAGAGACCGAAGGAATGACCTTTCAGGGCCTGCCCCACCTGGGGATCCAGCCCATATATGTACAACCACCAAACATAAACAATATTGGTGAAGCCACGAAGTGCATGCTGACTTGAGCCTAATATAGCTGTCTCCTGAAAGGCTCAGTCAGAGCGTGACAAATACAGAGGTGAATGCTAGCAGCAGACCCTTGAACTGAGAACAGGGTCCCCTATGGGGGAGTTAGAGAAAGGATTGAAGGAGATAAAGGGGCTTGCAACCCCATAAGAACAAAAATACCAACCAACCAGAACTCCCAGTGACTAAACCACTACCCAAAAGTACACATGGACAGATCCATGGGTCCAGCTGCGTATGTAGCAGAGAATGGCCTTCTTGCGCACCAATGGGAGGAGAAACCCTTTGTCCTGTCAAGTCTGGACCCCTCCAGTGTAGGGGAATGTCAGAGCACGGAGGCGGGAAGGCAGGGTGGTTGGGGAGAGGGAACACCCTTACAGCAGAAGGTAGAGGGGGATGGGATAGTAAGCTTATGGACAGGATACTGGGAAAAGGAATAACATTTGAAATATATATAAAAATATCAAATAAAAAGTAAAGTAAAAAAAAATTGCTGTCTTTTACCACTGGATAGTTTTAACTCCTTTGTTAAATATCAAGTGACCATATGTGTGTCTGTCATTTCTGAGTTTTCAATTCTCCTCCATTGTCTACCTGCCTGTCTCTGTACCAATACCATACAATTTTTATCACTATTGCTCTGTAATACAGCTTGAGGTAAGGCATGGTGGTTCCCCTAGATGTTCTTTTATTGTTGGGAATAGTTTTTGCTATCCTGGGTTTTTTGTTATTTCAAATGAATTTGTAAATTGCTCTTTCTTTGATGGGGATTGCATTGAATCTATAGGTGGCTTTTGGCAAGATGGCCATTTTTACAATTTTAATCCTGCCTTTAATTCATGAGCATGGGACATAATTCCATCATCTGAAACTGACACATATGCAGAAGACTGCCTAGTTTGGCCTCAGTGCAATAAGATGCACCTAACCCTTGAGAGACTTGAGGCCCCACGGAGCGACGTGGTCTGGCAGGGTGGGATGGGTGAGGTGAGGTAGGATGTGGGGACATCCTCTTGGAGACTGGGGTATGGGTGGGGTACTGATAGAGGAGGAGGAATGAGGTGAGGAGTTGTTTAAGGCAGAGTTGGAGGGGGATAATGACTGGACTGGAAAGAAATAAATTAAAGATATTTTGTTTCCAGGTATAATATAAACTGTTCATTTCCTCCAGATTTTCCAGTTTTGTTGAATATAGGCTTTTATAGAAGGATCTGATGTTTTTTTGTTTTTTTGTTTTTTTAATTTCCCTTCTCTTGTTATGTCCCCTTTTCATTTCTGATTTTGTTAATTTGGATAATGTCTCTTTGCCCTTTGATTAGTCTGGCCCAGAGTTTATATATCTTGTTTATTTTCTCCAAGACAAAGTTCTGGTTTTGTTGATTCTTTATCCAGTTCTTTTTGTTTGTACTTGGTTAATTTCAGCCCTGTGTTTGAATATTTCCTACAGTCCGTTCCTCTTGGGTGTATTCACTTCTTTTTGTTCTAGAGCTTTCTGGTGTGCTGTCAAGCTGTTAGTGCATGCTCTCTCCAGTTTCTTTTTGGAGACACTCAAAGCTATGAGTTTTTCTCTTAGCACTGCTTTCACAGTGTCCGGTATGTCTGGATTTGTTATGCTTTCATTTTCTTTAAATTCTAAAAAGTATTTAATTTCTTTTTTTCTTTCTTGACCAAGTTATCATTGAGTAGATCATTGTTCAGCTTCCATGAATATGTGGGAATTTCTGTTGATTTGTTGTTATTGAAGACTAGCTTTAGTCTGTAGTGATCTGATAGGATGCATGGGATTATTTTAATCTTCTTGTATCTGTTGAGGCCTGTTTTGTGGCTGTTTATATGGTCAATTTTTGAGAAGTTACCATGAGAAGAAGCTATATGGTTTTGTTTTAGGATGAAATGTTCTACAGACATCTATTAAAGCCATTTGGTTCATAACTTCTGTTATTTTCACTGGGTCTCTGCTTAGTTTCTGTTTCCATGATCTCTCCATTACTGAGAGTAGGGTGTTGACATCTCCCACTATTATTGTGTGTGGTACAATGTGTGCTTTGAGCTTTAGTAAAGTATCTTTTATGAACGTGGGTGTTCTTACATATGGATCATAGATGTTCACAATTGAGATTTCATCTTGGTAGAATTTTCCTTCAGTGAGTATGAAGTATCTTGTCTTATCTTTTTTGATGACATTTGGTTGAAATTTCATTTTATTTGATATTAGAATGGCTACTCTGGCTTGCTTCTTGGTACCATTTGCTTGAAAAAAAAATTCTAGCCTTTTACTGTGAGGTAGTGTCTGTCTTTGTCACTGAGGTACATTTCCTGTATGCAGAAAAATGCTGAGTCTTGTTTACCTATCCAGTCTGTTAGTCTATGTCTTTTTATTGGGAATTGAATCCATTGATGTTAAGAGATATTAAGGAAAACTGATTGTTGCTTTCTATTATTTTTCTTGTTAGAGGTGGAATTATATTTGTGCAGCTATCTTCTTTTGGTTTTGTTGAAAGATGATTAATTTCTTCCTTTTTTTTGGTATGGTTTCTCTCCTTGCGTTGAAGTCTTTTAAGTATTATCCTTCGTAGGGTTGGATTTGTGGAAGGGTATTTTGTAAATTTGTTTTTGTCATGAAATATCTTGGTTTCTCCGGCTATGGTAACTGAGAGTTTTGCTAATTATAGTAGCCTGGTCTATTTTTTGTGTTCTCTTAGGGTCTGTATGACATCTGCCCAAGATCTTCTGTTTTTTGAGTCTCTGTTGAGAAGTCTGGTGTACTTCTGATAGGTCTGCCTTTATATGTTACTTTATAATCTTTAAGTCATAAAAATATTGTTTCCTTAGAAACAAAGTTACACAGTAGTTGAAGTTGATATGTATCTTCAGACTAAACAATTAGTCTAATAATTATTTGAACTTTAGAATTATTCAGGTGGAATCTTCCTTTCCTGTTTGTGAAAGTCACTTATTTCCTTTTTGTTCAATAATACCCTCTTGGGAAAAATAAAATTAGTTGTCACTCTTTGTAGATATACATAATACATACATACATATTACTTTATGACTGGTTATTTGATCTCACATATTTTAATTATAAATATATTTTTCAGATTTATGATGGAAAAGATAAAACAACGCACCTGCTGGGTGCTTTCACGGGAGCGTCTATGAGAGGGCTGACCCTGAGCAGCACATCGAATCAGCTCTGGCTAGAGTTTAATTCTGACTCTGAAGGGACAGATGAAGGCTTTCAACTCGTCTACACCAGTGAGTACTTTTAAGAAGGAAAATTTGTTAACAAGTATATTTATTTCTAATTATTGCTTCTAGAGTTCACAATTTCTGTAGTTCTGATTTTCTATATGAAGCTAAACAACTTTCTTATGTATGAAAAATTTTCATTTCAATTCTCCATTGATATCTATATCATCTTTATCTATATCATGTATAGATACATAGTTTCTTTTTACAGATGTGCTGTTTCACTTAGATTTTTGTTTTTATTCTTTCATCCTCTGCACCCCAACAACAACCAAACACATTTTAAACATATTTAAGCTCCCAAAATATCTGTTGAACTTCAACTGAACTTCAAGATACATTATAAACATTTCCCTACTGATGCTTACCAGCCACAGATACCAAATACTTTAATGCTTAAAAAATGTATAACTATTATACAATTTATCTATTGCTTCATTTTTAAACTTCTTTGCAAATAAATTATTCATAGAAATCCAGAAGACCATTTCTCTTCAACATGTCATTGTACATTTTAGCTGAAAATGACAACTTTTTACTTCTACATGGAAAATTAAGATGTAGGCTGGATACTGACTTAAGATATTTTGATACCTGCATAACGTTCAAACAGGGTACTTATTAAGTGTAAAAGAAAATAGAGTTTAGATATGGGACAGAAGAGATGGATCAACAGTTAAGAGGATGCAGGTTGGATTCCCAACACCCATTCCTGTTAACAATCATCCTGGGGGCTCTGATGACTGCTTCTGATTCCAGAGGCACTGCAACACAGCATCATGTGCAGGTAGCAGACCTATACAGAAAAAGTGAAAGTAAATAAATCCCTTAAAATGTTTGGAAGCATTAAACAGTTTGTGAATTAAAAAGGTGTGCTTAAAGAGTTAAATATATGAGAAAATAGAAGTCATTGATTGGATACTTAAATCTTTATATCTACTTCAAAGCTACCCTCTCACACCAAAGTTTGGTACATATGTGTGTTTCCTTCACAGTTATTCTAAATTCTTTCCAAATTGTAAAGCAGATTAGATCCTAGCATTCACGCTGAGATAATCAAAACAACAGAAGGTCATTTAACTAGCAAAGCTCCAGTGAGGTTATATACAAGGTAGTAGTAAAAATATGTGTCATAATTTATCGAAAGAAATGGTATAAATATTCCTAGAAAGGAAATAGAATTAAGAAAACATGCACATAGTAGGAGAAAATTGTAGCATTAATCAAGACAGCCAACACACTCCAGGTTATTCTCACATATCCATTTCATCTCATTGTTTCCTTTTGATCTCAAATAAAATATTATTGATGCCTTTATTAGTAGTAGTACTTTATGTATGTATAATATATATATATATATATATATATTTGAGTTAGTCTCACACAGTCATGATATATTTATATTATACCTGGAATCCAAATATCTTTAATTTATTTCTTTACAGTCCAGTCATTATCCCCCTCCCACTCTGCCTTAAACAACTCCTCACCTCATTCCTCCTCCTCTATCAGTACCCCACCCATACGCCAGTCTCCAAGAGGATGTCCCCACATCCTACCTCACCTCACCCATCCCACCCTGCCAGACCGCCTCACTCCGTGGGGCCTCAAGTCTCTCAAGGGTTAGGTGCATCTTATTGCACTAAGGCCAGACTAGGCAGTCTTCTGCATATGTGTCAGTTGTCTCTTACTAGCTAATGTATGCTGCCTGGTTGGTGGCTCTGAGTCTGAGAGATCTCAGTGATCCAGGTTAATTGAGACTGCTGGTCTTCCTATGGGGTCGCCCTCCTCCTCAACTTCTTCCAGCTTTCTCTCATTCAACCTTAGGGGGTCCCCAACTTCCATCCATTGATTGGGTGTAAGTATCTGAATCTGTCTTTGTCAACTGTTTGCTGGGACCCTCTGAAGGTAGCCATGCTATAGGCTCCTGTCAGTAAGCACACCATAGCATCAATAATCATATCAGGCCTTGGATCTTCCTCTTGAGATGAATCCCAAGTTGAGCCTGTCACTGGACCTCCTTTCTCTCAGTCTCTTGTCCATTTTTGTCTATTCAGCTCTTTAGACAGAAAGAATTCTGGGTCAGACTTTTTGACTGTGAGATGGCAACCCCACCCCTTCACTTGATGCCCTGTCTTTGTACTGGAGGTGGACTCTAAGAGTTCCCTCTCCCCACTTTTGGGCATTTTTATCTAAGTTCCTCCCTTTGATTCCTGAGAGTCTCTCACCTCCCAGGTCTCTGGTACTTTCTAGAAGGTTTCCCCACTCCCCACCCCTGAGGTTGCATATTTCCTTTCATTATGTTGGCCCTCAGGGCTTCTCTCCCATCCCACCAGCCCAATACCTGAGATCATCTTTGTTTTACGAACTATTTTTAGAAATTGGATAGAGGGTCATTCATGACTTATGAAGTCTCTAATACTCAAAGTATGCTTCATAAACAAATCCTTTTAGCTCTTACATTTGTAGTAATTTTTATTTATTAAAAAGAAAACAAATATTATTGATAATTGTTTATGTCATCTTATCAAAAGCTGACTTGGTAGATGGCTAGTATTCATAGCCATGATAATACTATTGGGTTAAATGGTCTCCTGCCATTTCAACTCCTCACTTTACTTACTAAAACTCCTAGTATGGAAATGTTATAGTCTCAGGGGAAAACTTCAAATATATTTGGACTCACTTACCTCTAGTTTGTTGCTTGCAATGATTCAATAATGCTGAGAACAAAGCCATTCCCAGTTACATGTTCTCATTATAGTCAGGCAAGAGCTAATTTTTAATGCCTTCTCTTGTATACTAGCTTTATGAATGTACTACCAATTATTCTATTTAGGTTCTGTAATTTAGTTACTAACATGTTATTGACTCTGCTAACCATGAAAAATAATCAGATGACCCATCAACTTTAACTTTATTCTTAGTGAATAATTTACTTAATGCAAATGTGAGTAGAAAATAAGTACATTACATGGAAGAGCAGGGATATTCCATATGGTTACATGTCCTCAGAACCACTGACCAGACATATCATGCATTTGCTTCACTCTTTAAATATTAAAATTAAGCAGGCAATGAAAGAAGCATTGACTATTGGTGCATTATGTAGTACAAAGCCGACCAAGAGAAATATCATAGAAATATCTCTTAATTTTGTAGCTTGCATAAAGTACATTGAATATAGTTTCTTTTGCTAGAATAAAAATGTTGTTATTATTTTCAGGATTTCATATCATCAAAACTTTGTACTCTTTATTTGAATACCTACATTGAATCTGTACATTGTTTAAACTTTATTTCTGACATGTTTCAGACCTACTGGTGAGTTTTAAATTTTTAAATTGTTTAAAAGAATATTCACCTGTGTTTCTAGGACATAAAAAAGAAAATTAAGAGAAGGTATTCTAGCAGAAATCTGTATGTCAATTGCACTTGCCCCCCTTCAAAGCACTTTTTGGTAATTCAAAGTGAAATCTGGAAACTATATTCATTAGATGTTCTTGCTGGCAAAGACCTGTCTTTGAGTTCTGCCAGTTAGAGACAGACCTTGAATAACTGAGTTAATAGAATCAATGAAGTTATTATTCCAAGGGCAGCTATAAGCCAAAATGTGATGCTGACAGGTGCCTGTCTTTTTAAGTATTCCAAACTTCCAATTTGCTGAGAAGTGTGGATTATTTTCCACCTTATACATCCTTCAACTTATAAACTTTTCAAAACCATCAAACTGGTTGAATATCAGCTACTAACTTGCAACCACTAAATGGCTTTAATTTTCTTGACGAGGTACCGGTTGTGGTTAAAAACAAGCAACAACCACAAACATCTCTAGAGGCAAAAAATATAATAAATTTAAAGGAGACATATTAAAAGAAATCATTTATGTGTAAAAACAAACAAACAAAAAACACTCCGTGAAAAAATATTTTTCCAGCCATCAATTTATAAAAAGGCAAACAAAAAAATATGGGTAAAATACAATATCACAGAAAAAGCATATAAATAAAAAATTTTAAAAGGTGCAGAATAGGAAATGTTAATGGCCATTTTCATGTAGTGACCTAGGAACTATTAATTGAAAAATCAGGTGGGAAAGAAATTTAGTAAATATAGTAAAGTTTTTGGAAGTTTTAAGAATCTACCAAGTATAGAGTTGAATGAAGTAACCTAAATTCTGTGGATTAACAAAATTAACAGTCAGTCAAGGCTGAATAATATGTGGGAATGGGCCACATCTTCATGTTCTGTGAAAGACACAATACCTTTAACAGGACTTTCTATTATGCTGGCTGGCAGATCAAATTTAGGAAATTCTGTCGGTGACTAATTTTTAGATATGAACTGTCTACACAGAATTTAAACATCATCAAAAAAAGAGAAAACCTTAAATGTAATGGAAAATGAAGAGATAAAGGGTAACAATTTAATAATTTCTCTACTTTTGTTTAAAAACTTGACTTCAAGAGACTTGAAGGTGTAAGAGAAAACCTGTGTGTGGTGTCATGCTCAATATGCAGCCATAGTCTGATGGCATGCAGATTAATTAGTGATGAATATATATGTTTTATTAGATTACTTAGTGATAAATGGAATTTAATATTATTCTTCAACATTCCTTATCCCCTTTCTACTCTTTATTACATCTATAATAAATGGAATCATCAGAGCTCATACATATGAATTTGAAATGTTTCCTCTTAATTAATTAAGAAGAAAATTTATAATCTTATAAGAATATAATCTATACTATAAGTAGATTAGTAGCTCAGTAGTAAGTGATTATTTGACACACATGAACATACATAGGGATATATCTCTAATACCATGAAAATTAAATTTTAACTTAAAAATAAAGTTTTAAGTGAAAATTTTTACCTTGCAAAAGTAAATAAATACATTAAAGAATTCTAAAATAAGACTATTTTTAAGAATAGCCCAAGTGCCAATTATTAAGTATTTATTTTCTATTTAAAAATTTCTCACACTATTTTTTTTATATTTTTATTTCTGAAATATCATTTATCAATTCTGTTTGTTCCCTCTAAACTTTCTCGTGTGCTCATAAACTCTTTGTTGGTTAATTTTAAGTACATAGCCTTTATTTTCATTAACTAAAGTTACCCACATATACGTATTCCTAAATGTACCCCCCTCAGTCTGTATACTGTAATTCATATGTCCATTTCAGGGATGACCATGTGATATTGCAGTTATTGGCTCTTCTCTGGGGAAGATGATTTCTCCTGCTCCCAACATTCCTTCACTGTGGTTTCTTGTGAAAGGTTGATGCCTTGTGTTCTGTCCCCTGTCTACGTTGAAATGTTTGTTTTCCCTATTTAGCTCACAATAGCCTATAGTTTTCATGAGACTACATAGGTTTGATTCTAACATTATTAGTAGATATGGTCTCAAAACAAATTCCCTCAACCACTGGCTCTTCCAATCTTTCCACTACTTCTACCTTGTCCTCAGAGCCTAGGGTGTGGGAGAATTTCGTACATGCATCAAGTGAGATTAGGCTCCAGAACTCTACATTTGGATTGGCTGTGGTTTTCTATAATGTTCTATAATGGTTTCTATACTGTTGTAAAAGGAGAAGCGATGGCTAAACATATTTGTAATTTATAAAGACAAATAATTTAGCATATCGTTAGGCCTTTTAGCTGCTTAGTGAAGGAGTAGTTTTAAGTACTCCTCCAACCTCACCAGCCCTCCGTAGTTGGTAGGTTTCTGCACCAGGCATGATTTGCCTCTAATCTTAAATTGGATTAGAGAGCTGCTGCTTTCCACCAAGCTATGATGGCCACTACTTCACCCTTCAGGCTATCACACTATGTTAGTCATTAGTCATTGTTCTACTTCACAGGCATCATATTGGATGAGACTGTTGTTTGCTTCCCTCATTGGAAACTTGCAATGTGCCTTCACATACCATGAAAACTAGGCCTCAGGAAGCATAGTATATATTTTAAACACATTCTTTTGCCTTATTCAATCCTCTGAGACCTTCTATCCCTGCTTTCCCAACCAAGTTCATGTTCTCTCTCTGTATCTCTCGGTCTCTCTGTTTCTGTTTTTCTCTCTCTCTCTCTCTCTCTCTCTCTCTCTCTCTCTCTCTCTCTCTCTCTCTCTGTGTGTGTGTGTGTGTGTGTGTGTGCATGTGTGCTTCTAAAATAAAAGAAATTTAAATATTAGTTTCATTTGTCTCCTTCCATTATTAATCTTTTATTGAGACTTACAGTTTCAAAATTTATTTAATTAGTCTACATTAACAAATTTGTGGGAAGCTAGAGAACCTTTTGTATAGCAACTTCATAGTTATTATTCCAGCTCCTGTGGTATTCATAGCCTCAAGTGCAGTTGAGGAATGGAAAGTTTCTTAAAGATTCTAGACAATACACTGAGAAAATATGAAAGATAAAATGTTACAGAAGCTATGACATTGTAAAGCCATTGCTGAGGCCTATATAGACCTCTTTTTCTCTAGAATGCCCTGTTCCAGGTCATTATAACAAGATGGTTATAGACTAAAATAAATAAGTGGTTATAAATAATCCATTCTATTCCTTGTATATATAGACCTCTATTAAACCATTTCTCTGGCATATATGCAGGAGAAAGTTCACTCCTCAGTTTCGCTATCTTTAGACACCATTGTCCTACAGGTAACACTTTCCCAGGTATTGCAATGCTAGTGCATATGGATCAATTCCTTATAAGTATAAAAGACAAAGGAAAACAAATAAAAAAATTAAAGAACAATACAAAAAACCCTCACAAACTATTTACAGAAGGCTTTTTTATGTTTCACATATATAAATGCAAGAAAATGTGCTATATTGTATTCAGATATTGATATATAGAAAAATTTATGTGAAAATAACCTGATTATCTTATTAAAGATTTCAGAAGAGAAAAGACAAAATTAAACAACAACAAGATTTGGGAGGGTAAATAGCAAATTGCTTTTATTTTATAATACTTATGTATTTTATGCTATTACTATTAATAAGAATATGTTAATAGTGCATTGGTATGAATGCTGACCTAAAAGAAATTAAGTATATGTTAAAATATGATAGTTCTGATATAATTTGTTAGGGAATATTCATTCAATTTTATAGATTTTAAATAATACCATAAAACCAATGAGAAATAAACAAATCTCTTACATGGTAAGGTAAGCTCTCAGCTTAACTTGTACAGAAACTTGGAAGCATATAGGCAATGTCTATTTTGAGTTCATTTTTCTGGTCTATAAACTTTTATTTCATTACACTATTAAATTCTACAAGTTACAGTGAGTACTGGTCGCATACTTGAGGCTTCATTCAAGTCTCTTTAATTGTCAGTGTTAACTGAGCTTTCAGTGAAAAGACAGTTTTGAATATTTATGAAAGAGCAACAATGAGTCTATGAAATTGAGCTAAATTGTGTTGTACTCTTTAGCTTACTCAGAATTACCTATGTGCATTTTCCCCCACAATGAAATCCTTTATAAGGTACCTTCATTTGCAAAAACATCTTCATTTATGTCATCACCAGCAATTCCCAATCATATTCAAAGAATGTTTGCATTAAGGAAAAATGAGGTAGATAATAAATCTTAAAAACAAAGCTTGATTTATATTTTGATTTGAAAAGAAATGTATGATAAAACTCAAAAGAAGCTTGGTATCAAATCCCGGAGAGAAGACTCTGGTCTAGTAGGAAGAATGCAAATATGTCATTTTTGATTAGAGATATTTTAAATATGCTATTAAATATGCAGATCAGATCAAAGTAGGGTGTCCATGAAAATTAGTTTTTACTACTGCAGTGTCTTCTGCTTACAATATTTATTTGCTTGCCTACATGTGGTGGTTTGGAGTCACTGACAGCTGCCCTCTGTTGCAGTAACCTCTCCAACCCAAATAAGTCCACATAAAGAAAACACAACTCAATTAATATGAATACAAGTTGTGTATTGGGCAGATTTACCTATATACTACTCTATTCCCCTAGCTATGAGATCCTTTATAACTTGCAGTTTCTCAAGGCCAGACGCTTCAGCTCCATCTTTCTTCCACCTCCTCTTCCTCTGCAAATCTCTCTCTTTCCCTCTCTCTCTCTCTCTCTCTCCCCACCCCCCAACTCTTCAGCTCCACCTTCTTTTTCCCTGCCTAATCACACTGGCTTTCAACTTTATTTTACAAGTTAAAATGGGGAGAAGATTCTAATGAAGTCACCTGAGTACTGAGTACAGCTAGGCAGCCCTTCTTGGGGAAGGGGAATTAGCATCAAAATACAAACAGCTTCAGGGCAACCCTCAACACCCTCTTTTATGATTTTGAAGGTGCCTACATTTTCAAACAACTGGGGCCATCACAAATTAATCCAAATATGGAATATTCGAAGCTTTTACTTTTTAATTCTATCTCAAAATTTATTTTTGAGCAATTAGTATGACTTTAATTTACTTTCATGTGGATAACTTTTTCCCAAATCTTAAGGCTCAAAGTGAGTCTTAACTACCCCAAGAACCCCCCCCCCAAGTGATACAGGAGAATGGAACTCAATGCAAACACAAGAGGTTTATTTTCTCAGTGCATTGGGGTTAACCCTCAATCAGCCCCATGTGGCAAGTGACTAGAAGGCAACCCCGCCTGGCTACAACAAACAGTTTTTATATTTTTTTAGGGATACAAGTTATATCAGCAAGGTTACAGTTTAAACTTATTGCCTAACCATATTGACTTTGAATCTATTGGCTAGCAAGCATATGACATGTATTCGAACTCTATCTGGGACCAGAGGTTCAGATGACTATCAGTCAGTACATTCTGCAGTTTTTCAAAAATGTCCCTGCTCCTCCCAAGAACTGTGGGTGGAGAATGGAACCAGAGGTAGGAAGCTGGTACTTGGTCTAATCTTGACCTGAGGAGGTGAGTGTAAGGGTGGCGAAAGTCCCTTGGGCCCCTCAATCAGAATCATGTACATCTGATATGTGCAAGATTTGTACTGTGTAGGCACTGTACAAAGAAAAATAAAATAATACCAGAAAAGTAAGAAGCATAGTAAGAAACTAAAATTTGTACATGTACTCAAGTGTGCAATACTGATTTGTGGCTTAAAAAAGAAGACAATTTTTTATCCCCTAGGAGACACTAGACCCCTTGGTCAGTCATGTTATCTGAACCTATATCAATTGTCAGAGTAATTTAGTACATACATAAACATACAAGCAATTTGTATGTTCCAATAATGTATAATTTTAATAGTGTGAAATAATAACTTAACCCTGGTAATCCAAAGTACGTTCGCTTTCTGACCGGCATTCAAACAGGGGTTTCTGCCATTCTTTCATGTGATTCAGTAAATTACAATATTGCTTCAAATTCTCTACAATGTATTTGCTTATATCATTGATTCATAATTTAGGATATTCATTATTAAAATAAAAAGAAAAAAGACATATTAGTAAGGTCTAGAAGTGCTCAACTACAGAAGTTGCTGATCCTACAGGCCTTCTAGCACGTGGCATTCAACATGGAAGTTCTCAGAAACCTTCCCTATAAGATTTCAGTGAAAATTCTACCGCATAAACCTATGTACTGTATCATTGTCCAGTGGTAACTATATAGACCCTCAGCTCAACCTCCTCCTCTTAGTGTTTAAGTAGCTAGAACTGCTGAAATTTTGAACACTTTAGTCAGATGATCAGTTCCTTTGCTATATATCCTTCTTTTAGTCTAAGAGAAAGAGTATTTCTGAGCTAGTCTAGATTTTAAAAACTGACAGAAGTCTCTGTTATTATCACTCATAGAGAAAGAATTCAGACACAATATGAAACCAGGAGGAAGATTTATTATAAAACAAAATGAAGATATACATCACAGTGGGCAAGCATATCCTAGAATGGAATCTCATACTCAACCTCCATCTGTTCAAGTTTTAATAACTAATATTATGGGCAAGCTAGTTGGTGGGTGGATTATTTATGAATTAAGGAAATGTAAAATTTGGAAATGCCAAGAATAGGTCAGAATCTCGCCAGGATTTATTTATTTATTCCCCTTTTCTGACAGCCTTTGGCAAATTTATAATAGGAAGCATTGACTTTGCTAGTCTGATGCTGAGGAAATGCCATTGTAGTGGGACAAAACAAAAGTAGCCATGGTCTCAGTCAGACTCCACAGGTTCCAAGGATCCTCATGTTTTGAGCCAAGGCAAATATAAACATATTTCTCTTTACTGCATGCTTTACTCATTAGTTACTTTATTATTGTATTGGTTACTACATATTAGTTACTTTTCTGTTGCTGTAACAAAACACCATAAGGAAAAGGAACTGGAGGAATCAAAAGCATTATTTTGGCTTGTAATTCCAAAGGACTAGATTTCATGCATAAAGGGAAGAAGGCAGGGAATAAAAACTAGCTGATCATATATATTTCTTGAGAAACAGGAAGTGAAGAGCATCACCATCAAAACCCATGCTGGTGACACAACTCTACCAGCACATCTATACCTTCTAAAGATTTCCCCAAATAGTACCATCAACGGGACCCAAATATGCAAACACATAAACACCAGAGGAACATTTCTCATTTAATCACCCAGACTTCTTATATTACAATACATCTAAAGCAGCTATTATTTTTTAAAGAATTTATTAATTTTGTGTTATGACATCACTGTTAAAGCAACCAGGAACTTCACACTATGTGCCATTACCCAGAGATATAAGCTATATCACTGATAAACCAAAATAAAAGTTCAAGATTTCTTTAGCAACTTCTCTTGCTCTCTCAGGTTTTGAACTTTCGCATTGTGAAGACCCAGGCATTCCACAGTTTGGATATAAGATCAGTGACCAAGGCCACTTTGCAGGCAGCACCATCATCTATGGGTGCAATCCTGGCTACACTCTCCATGGAAGCAGTCTTCTCAAGTGTATGACAGGGGAGAGAAGGGCCTGGGACTACCCTCTGCCTTCTTGCATTGGTAAGATGCTTTTTTCGGATTCATACAAAGTTTGTCCGTGGGATGATATTAATATTAACATAAGACTACATAAAATACCCGTGTTTCAAGTAGTTCCTTCCACATAAAACTCAAAAGAAATTAAAGAGCGTAAATTCAGCCCAAGGAATGGTAAAGTACATGAGTCCTTTTCTTAATCTGACCAGTGTGTGTACTTTGGGGACTTGCTGTGGTCTGTGTGAAGTTATCGTATTTCTGCATTTGATAAAAAATTAAACTCACTGTAAGAATGTTATGTTCCATCATGTGCATTTTATTGAATCTCATTGATCAGCTTTGTTTTGATTTAAAAAGCTCAGTGCCCTTTTCTGAATCAAAATGAATGTAAAAAGGAAAAAAATATTGTCAGTAACTTTAAAAGCATCTTTTATGTGCAGAAGCTGCTTTGAAAAAATATTTGAAAATATATCTGTTGCCTTGAGTATGATAGCATGAAAATAAATTGCAGTATGAAAAGGCCTGTGAAGAGCATAGATAAGATATATCCCCGACCTGAAGCTACAGTGATCATTACACTTCTAGTTCTTGTTCGCTTAATATCATTTTATCCCTATTGTAAGTCAGATAACAAATTAGCATAGGGGCATGGGAGGATGAATTTCCACATATCCAGATACTATTGTTATTCGTGTTGGTCTATTACCTCCAAAAGATCAAAAAGTTCCATTTCAAATAACAGAATTACAAAAGAAAGCAACAGTGTAACAAACCTTAGAACTGCTGTAAGGAGCAGAAACACTGATTTCCAAGCCACTCCAGACTGCATTTTGAGGAGACCATTGTGTCTTGCCAACAGGAATAAAAACTAATGCGTTTTCAAACACAGTTTTACTGAGCTTTAACTTAAATGCACAAAACTCCATGCATATTTAATTTTTTTAAAGTATAATATTTAGATACACTTTTGTAACTTTCAGTGGTTCATTAAAACATTGATCCTGATGAGACAAACAGGTTTTCCATAAATCAGCTATAATCACAGTCCTTCACTGTCAGATGATATATATATATATATATATATATATATGGTAAGAAATTAAAAAATTGACGTCAATATTGTCCTTAAAATTAAATTCACGCATTTTTGGAGTATATTGAGCTAACATGAAACCATATGCTAAAATTATTTTAATCAAGTGGAAAGATCACTGGCATGAGATCAAAAGATATTAATTGTGCTTACAACAAACTAATGCTAATGCCTTTAATTTCTAAGCCAGTGCTGTGACCTGATGACCTCACAAGAAGGATACGTTTTTAATGACAGATAATCACGTTAAGGAACTATAAACAGAGGAACACATAGTGAGTTAATGCTGAGCACGACCATAGTAACAGATGAAATTATGTTCTCATGATGCTCTTTACTGACGACTAATAGCTCTACCACTTCATCTAAAACCATAATTTTCTTCTGTCGATTAAATAGTTACTATGGCTATGTTTGGTTAGACACACAGATTTTTGCCTAAATATTTTGATATTATCTAGGCAATTATTTTTCTAAAACTTGTTGCATTAAATCAAACAAAAGTTTTGTATAACTATAGATAGCTGTTCCTCTGAAAACCATTATTGCACCTTATATTTTATCTTTATTTTGGTCTTTATACTTGAAGCTTGTGTCTTAAGAACATGGACTCAAGTATGAAGTCATATCACAACAGTACATTTCAGACTAAGGCACAAAATGACATTTGTTTAAAAAAATTTTAAAATGTAGGAAAAGTACATTTAAATTTAAGATGCAATATGGTATACAAGACAAAAAACTACTAAAATGTTAAAGTGGATAAATAAGATATCAATGCTGCTTTCAAAGTAATATATGCCTATTATAGTGATAAATCAAAAAGGATAAAGGAAGTATACACTATTTGTTTTATATTATATACAACTACTCATTGTTGTACATGACTGAAAAATGTTTTATCTGAAAAGAACAAACAAATGTGCTAATGATTATGCTGGTTAGTTTTTCTAAACTTGACCCAGACTAAAATTTCCTGGGAAGGAACCTATTTGAAAATCTGCCTTTATCAGACTGGCCTGTAGGCATAAGAAGATGCATTTTCATGATTAGTTTTTGAAATGGGAATCTCAGTCTATAGAGGGCAGTACCATATTTGAGCCAGTTGTCCCAGCATGAATGTTAAAAACAACTGAGCAAGTAATAAGGAACAGGTCTAAAAGCAGCACCCCCATTTGTTACTGCTTCAGATTCTGTCTCCAAGTTCCTACTTATGTTTCTGCTCTAACTTCCCTGAATTATAGATTTGGCTTTTGAAAGCTGTTTCCTTTAAAATTGGTCCAAAACAAACTAAGACTGTGACATAGTTCTTTAAGTATTATTATTATTTTACATAAAGATAACCTATTGTAAAGTTGCAGCAAAATAATAATTCCTATACCTCTATGAATATAAAGGCCAAGGTACTAAGCTGGCAAAACCAACAGAATCCCTTCATCCCTAATTCAAGATATTTGTTAATATTTAGGAATGGGCTCTTGCAGTTGTATGGGCTAGCAAGGCCAAAATTTGGGGATCATTCAACAGGTTTGAAATTGATACTGATATTAAAGCCCTGGTTTTTAGACAAAATATATTTTTTGTCCTGGAAAATGGTTTTTGCTGTTAAGAACTTCCAATAAATGAAATGAGACCCATCTGAAAGAGTTATCCAGAGCAAACTGATTATTCCAATAAACCAATTAGAGATGTTAACCAGTTTTTAACTACATTCATACCTAGACCACTTCACCAAATAACTAAGCACTACAGCCTAGTTGACATTTTAATTAAATAATAATCAGAATATTGTAATGTAGCACCTAGATCTAAAGAAACAACTGTATATATTGAGACCATAAGTTTATGCTATCCTACCATATGCTGGTATCGCCAGAGGGGGGGGAAAAACTTTCTCATTTTGATTTCTTTTTCTAATGATATCAATGATGCTTAGCATAAACAATTTCAATTTGTTTAAGAAACTGTTCAAAGAACAGAAAATGCATATAATTTTTTCCAATATTTAAAGAAAAGTTTTGGTACTTATTGTGTTTGAAAAAAAATTAGTTGTAGAAACCATAGCTATAGAATGCACTGCATATGGATTCCTCTGGGGTTCAGACACGTGGATCAGTACAGTCCCCAACAGTTCCTGATGTGCTCACTGTTTTCTTCATTATAAAAATTTCTTTGTAAATTGTTGCTTTATGGAAGTATAATCACTTCAGACACTCCAGGAGTGTTAAATAGTATAAAACAGAGGAGGAATAGCCAAGGAGAGAAAATTAAATTCTGTGATAATATCCATATTTTAATTCAATACATTTTATAAAAATGAGAGGCCATATTTAAGGAAAACTATGTTACACATCACTGAAGTAAAAAGTCAAATGAAAATGCCAAAAGTTCTGAGAGATTAAAATGGGAAGTGGTTTAAAATGTTTTGAAGTGGACTGAAAGGACAATGGAATTTAGATCACCTGGGGGAATGAGTTTTTCTCAGAGGTGGGGTACACAATGAATTATTCACCCCGCCATTCACTAGCACTGAGCATTTTGCCATCTGCTTCCCTTGTAACATGATTATTATTTAACAAAACATCTTGAAATGTTTTGAAGCCAAGTTTGCAGATTTTAAATAAGTCCTTTATCTATTTCCCCAACTTGGTTTGTTTTTAGTCTCATAATAGCTAAGAGAAAGTATGTCATTTTATTATACTCATATTATTGCCTCAATTAAATCTTTAAGAAAGCGTTTAAATATTTACATTAAGGAAAGATTGAGTGAATCTATTTTTTTCCTTACGAACCTACATATAATCTCAAAAGAATTTATGGATTGTCTTGGAAGATTGGTGGCAAAGTTGTGACTTGGAACGTTACTTTTTCTATGGCCTTCGAATGTGGAGGTCGTTTCAAAGGAGAATCATCAGGAAGGATCTTGTCCCCTGGCTATCCCTTTCCTTATGATAATAACCTTCGCTGTATGTGGATGATTGAAGTAGATCCAGGAAACATTGTAAGGTAAATTACATGATTTTCCTGATCAGCAAGCTATATAAATATCAATCAATAACACTAATGTTCAATATGCTTCACCTTCACAAAGGAAAAGAAGTTCCTCATGTGCTTAAAAAAGCAAAAGTATCAATAACACACATCGCTGATTCATAGGCTGCTGGATTAAGTCTGCAAACCCTACAAGAAGCTTCTGTGAATAGAAAGTGGCACCAAGGTTGAGAATGTTTTGGTGCTTTGTGCTCTGTCAATTTTCAGTGGCTTAAGATGCTTGATCCATCATTTTGATAAGTACACAATCTGTGCAACCTCAGTAATGTGAAGGAGAAACATAGATGCATCAGGACTTGGCAGTTCCTCTCTTCCTTTTAAGTGCATTTCTGAAGAGTCTGCTTTCTGACTCTTTAACTATATTTGATTTCCCTTCCCTTTGAAAGGAAGTTCACACATCGTCATGTCATAGCAGCCTGATAAATTCCAAACTCTGACTCCTAAATTCACATGTCAGGTTACATGACTTTTACAAGCTCTCATTGCAGCTTTGCTTCTAGGACTTCAACTGGGTATAAGTTAATAACTGAACCCATCCTTAACATACGAAACAGTTACTCCAGTAGAATTCATAGTTATGTTAAAAAATAAGAATAGCGTTAAACTAGCCTGAAAAATTGGCTGTCTGATATAAATAAAATTCAGACAGGTTTCAAGGTGGTGAAGTTCACTGAATGCTGTATAAACTACTGCATTGCCTTTGTAGGGCAGCTCAAAGAACTCAGAATGGGTTATGGTACATTTATCCTTAACCTGTGGATTTTTAGGTCAACATAGTTTTAATTAAAATTAAAATTATTAGACAAAAAATTTAATTTAGCAAGACTCTTGGATCTTTTAATTAACAAACAGCTTTTGATATTCATATATAAAAATGTAAAGCTGATAGTTCAATATCATAAACCCATATACACAGTCTAGCTAGTTGTCACAATGGAACCAAAAAAAACATGATAATTTTATACAGATTAGCACAAAGTAGACCAGCTTTAATATGATACAATGGTAAAAGCATGTACTATGACATCAGACAATTAAATTTAATGAGTGAATGGATACTCTTTCAGCAATTATTTGATATATCTAAACTCCTTTCACAACATCCATAAAATTTAGATTAAAATGGTTTCTACTACATAAGGTCATTACAATGATTACACAAAGTATTAGTAATGCATTTTTTAAAGTAACAGGCACATGGAATGTCCTTTACACACATTTAGTTTCACCACCACAGTTAATATTTATGAACATTGAAAAAAGTGGCTAAGATTTCTGTAATTTGCAATAATGATGAAATCATGTATTTAATGCTTTTCTAAGGAAGTATATTCTACTGTTCAAAAACATTCGTTTCGGTGGTACTTGCCATTGCACAATTTACTCTTTATTCTTAGAAGAGAGTTGCAGCGATTCAAAGCAACAATACACGTTTGTTCTATTTTTTTGTTGTTGTCAATATGGTTCTTTTTCTTATTTAAAATAATCAAAGATGTATGGTTTTCCCACAGCCTACAGTTTCTCGCTTTCGATACAGAAGCATCCCATGATATACTCCGAGTTTGGGATGGTCCGCCAGAAAACGAGATGCTATTAAAGGAAGTTAGTGGATCTCTTATTCCTGATGGAATTCATAGCACTCTCAACATAGTGACTATCCAGTTTGATACGGACTTTTATATCAGCAAATCTGGATTTGCCATTCAGTTCTCAAGTAAGCCTTTTCTGTTTCATTTGTAAGCAAAAAGAAAGGTTTATTAACCAAAAAATATTCCTCTACATATTATTTTTCAATTTATAAATGTTAAATATTAGTCCTGGTCTCCCTATTTCACAGAAGGTGAAACAAAATATACTTGGGAAAATTTACTATAATTCACTGTGCTTATTAATGGCCAGCTCTAACGAAATAATCCTTAAAATAATAATTGTATTAAAATAGTTCAGCAGAAGAAATTATTATATCACGAAGTCTTGCAGAAGTTGAATGCCCCTCATTCACAATTCTTGGGATCAGAAGTGTTTCAGATTAAGAATTTTAACGAGTTTGTGGATATTTAGATTAGCCTAGTAAGATATTTTAGGAATGAGACAACAGTCTAAATGCAAAATTCACTTATGCTTCATATACACCTAGGAAATATGGCTTGAACAGTTCATCATATAACTATTTGTGCACCTGCATTTTCATTGGAACTGATTACATGAGATGTGGTGTGGAATTTTCCACACTTGAAATATTATGCTTATTCAAAATAGGTCTACTCAGCCAGGGATAACATACAATCATAATATATGAGAAAGCTTTTTAAAAAATAAGAAAAATATTTATTTTTAATTTTTGTTTTATATATAATATGTTTAAAAGAACCAGAAAAATTGTAATATTAATATTATATTTTACATGTAATAATGATATTAATATATGAAAATAGACATTTATTTTATATTAAGATGATTATTAACATAGAGTGAATAATAAAGTATATATTAGGTTTTATACATTTTATTGCATATTTTATTATCCATTAAAATAAAAGGAAAACAAAGTTGGATTAGAGAGTTGGTTTAGTAGATAAGAGTATTTTCCTGGTGCTAGAGAGATGGCTCAGTGGTTAAGAACACTGACTGCTCATCCAGAGTTACAGAGTCCAATATAGCTCACAACCATCTGTTATGAGATCCTATGCTCTCTTCTGGTGTGTCTGAAAGCAGTATGAATTGAATTTAGATCTCCAGCACTCAAATAAAAGGCAGTAGTTATGGCTACATCTACATTGTGGCCTCACTGAAATAATATCGAATTCTATGAGAACAATCACTGAAATAATTATCATTTTATGGGTTTGCTTATTTTTCATTTCTTATGTCAGATAGGTCTATTTTATTTTTTGCTTTTCTTTTTTTTTACTAATCTATTAAAGTATGAATAACTTGGCAGAGAGGTGTTCACCCTCATTCTTCTGAATGGTACTTGGACAACAGCTTTGCTTTCTCTCCATTAGTGATACAGTTACTATCTTAAATGCCTGCTGTGATGGGGTTCTGTAAATACCAATGTGAAATGTGCTTAGATATATATCTGTGACTTTGAATTCCATCTAGTTACTAATTCTTTTCCTGGGGGTTTTATAAGCATTTGTTTGTAAAACGAGTGGCTTATTTTTTTACACGTGTTGTATCTATAGGTCATGTTAAAGTTGTAGAAACATCTGTCATACTAAGTCTTAAATAAATCTGCCTTTACAATAGACTATCAGAAATGTAAACTACGTCCTGAATCTTTCAATCCACTTGTGTTGATCACCCAGTTCATAAATTTTTCATAAATACAATCAATTAATCCAGATTTCTTTCCTGAACAACTTTTGGAATAATGCATGTGATTACAGAGCTTCTAAAGTAAAAATATAGTTATTTTAATGCACAGTATCTTCATTATCATCTAGATCCCTCAATTTTGCATTTATGTACAAATTTTCATTTGATTCTAACACATTTGTGAAAAAATATCTCCTAAAATCCATTTCATAGATAAGGACACAGAGGCTGGAGAGTCAGTTTGGTTATTAGCAGTCGTATAACTAGCAGTTATCACACTGTGATCCACTTGTGTCTGAAAGTAGGTAAGCATCAGGGGTGGAGAGCAGAAAATGCTCGACAGTTATCACTACTGTGTTACTATTGCAACGATATTTATGCAATGTCTACATTATTGCAGATATATACTGATATACAGATATTTAACCTACTAATGTGTATTATGTATTAAAGAAAAAAGAAAACAGCTATTATCTTTTTAATTGTAATATAGTTCTATAGCTTATTCAATTTGACATCTGGATCATGATTAGAACGCTCCATCAAAAGTTACCCTTTCCTCAAAGAAAGGTATTAAGGACAATTTGAACGATGGGAAGGAATGAGGCAAAGGGAAAGTTCATACTTGCCTGTTGGAAAAGGACTTTTGCCTTTTTAACGATATGTTTTAATAAGGCTTTCTATTAGTATAATAAAGCACCCAGTCCTAAAGCAAATTGAGGATGAAAGGGTTTGCTTCAGCTGTCGACTCTTAGGACACACTCATCACTGAAGCAAGTGAGGGCAGTTGCTCAGTAGACCAGGGCTTTGGAGGAAGGAACAAACCAGAGGCCACGGGCAGTGCTGTTTACAAGCTTGCTTATCCTGATTTCTCATACACCCCTAGAGCATGTCTCCAGTAGTGACTCTGTCTAAAGTGTACAATCCATCCCATATTAAACATAAATCCAGAAAAATATCCTACACTCATGTCTGCTAGCCAATCCTACGGAGGCATTTTCTCAATTGAAATTTCTTCTCAAATGACCCTACCTTGAATCAAGTTGACATTAAAAACTAGCAAGCAACCCTCTTAGCAGGCAACATATTTTTCTAATGTATGTAAGAGAATAGGAATTGTATTAAACAGCATGTACTTGTCAAATTAAGCAAGTGGTACTAGCAGGGATGTGAATGAACTTCAGGCTAATTATTCTCCAGTGTAGACAAAGTTTTCAGATGACAGCTGGCTACTCCAAAGACCACTTCAATTCTTCAATCCTAGAAATCTATCTGTGCATTCCACCCATATATGCATCCTAATGGAGTATGCTAGGGACCACATATTAAACTCATTAATCCTATCATAGGTCTCTGAATGTATCTTCACACACACACACACACACACACACACACACACACACACACACACACACATCACACACACATACACACACACACACACACACACACACGCACACACACACACACACACACACACACACACACACACTATACATACTATAGAGACTGCTGTAAAACTTCCTTCTCCTTAAAGATTACTTCTGATACATTGTACTTAAATTTTGCTCATGCTTTAGCATTAATATTTTTCTTGGATAAATTGTCTCTTACCCGAGCCCTAGTTGTCATGTTTTCAAATAGCGATCAGAATAATTTATTCTGCAATTTACTTTCCTAGAGAGCTTTTAATTATGATTTTTACTATACTAAATACCTAAATACCTACGTAAAACAGATTTTGGTAAGGGCAGTAATGTAATTCACTGATCATATCCAAGATACTTTTTAATTTTTCAGACAGAAAAATCTCAAAAATTATGTTTAAAAAAATCCTAGAAAATCATAACTCATTGCCATATTTTAGACAGGTTTTTTAAATTGAGATTTTGGGTTTTTTCTCCGCTGCTTTGGGTGTTTTATGATTCTAAATAAAAAATAAAAACTGTCAAACAGCAGTGATTATTCAATCTCCTGCATGTTGATTGACAGTTTCAACTGTGTTTCAGAAACAGCTTCCTTGCTGCATTTATAATAATTAGCTTATTTTTAAGAAACAAATTTTATCTTATACTATCAAAATATTTATAACTTTTATAATTATAATGGAATAATAGTACAGAGAAGACTCGTGGAATTAATTTAAAAAAAGATATAAAGGTTATAGATGCCCAATAATTATGGTACACATTTAAGATATGATTGTATATAAAAGAAGGAACAGCAAATGTACACAGGACATCTAGCTAATACAAGAAACTTCAGATTCATTCTAGCGTCAAGTCATTCTTGAAAACAGATTCTGTCATTCTTGTACCTAGATTAAAAATAACACATCTATTTCATTTATTCGGTTACCTTTAGCACCTAGCACAGGGCCTGGTGCATGGAGTGAGAAATATTTGCTATAAAACAAAGGTCAAGTAACTTATATCCACATTACAAAAGTAATAAATAAATATCATCTGCTGTACTCTATTTTCTCTATAGTCATAGAATATGTGGAATGATTATACATGTATGGAATGTCTTAAAGACTGTAGTCCAGCTAATCCAATAGTGTTAGCTCAGTCTCACAAACCTGGATGTCTCAGCTGCGTTCTTGTATGAATATGCTGGAATCCCAAAGAGGTAGGCTCCAATGCCAATAGAGGAGTGGATGTGCTAGCAAGTCAAGAGCAAACAGGCAAAAAGCAAAAGCTTCTCTCTTCCCTGTCCTTATATAGGATTCCAGTTGAGGGTATGGCCCATATTAAAGGTATATCTTCCTAGCTCAAGATCCAGATCAAAGGTGTGTGTCTTCCTAGCTCAAAGTTCTGGATTAGAAGTAGATTCACCCACTTCACACCAAGCAGAAAATATCTCACAGGGGTACCCTCCATATCGGAATTGTAGTTCATTCTGGATAAAGTCAAGCTGACATCAAAGAATAGTCTTCAAGTTTTCTAAGATATTTGTTTGAAAGCACCCAGGTGACTTAGACAAGTAACCTCATTTATCCCATTAATTATCTACTGAGAGAAGTAGTGGGAGATGGGGAGATAGATTAAATGTCAGATCTTTAGTATAACATGTGCAATAATGTGATTTTAAAAATTTGAACTTATAGTAATAAGTAACAAAAGGATGAAATAGACAAACAGCAAGTCTCTTTACAGAAAATATAACCAGTGAAATTCATTTCACAAAACTCAGTATAACGTGAATTTAACTGAAATGCGGGTTGCATAGCAACTTTACAGTCCTCGCCAAGCCGCCATCAGCGGCCTCGTGGCTTCTATTTTATGATCTATTCATGCTTTGTAGATTCTGTCGCTTTGACTCTTGGTGATATAATCTGCAAGGCACTTCTGCTTAATCAGAGCTACTCAAGTCTGACACTGCCATCTCATGCTGTCCTAAGCCCTGTCCTGGCTTCTCAGCAGGTCAGCCTCTATATCCCCTACTTAAATTTGTAATCTGCCTGCCTTGTTCCACTTCAGTTCTACAGGGAGGTATCATGCTGTCATTTGCCCACAGAATAGTTGATTTTGACAGAGCATTTTCTCTGCTCTTCATTCTTTGACCTCTCCATTAAGAATCAGTACCTGCTGGGTAATACAAAACACAAAGGCTCATAACTTCTACTGTTGAAAATTCTCAAAGAAATGGATGGCTTCACCAGGATAGGTTGAAGTCTGACAGCCTTAAAGGACTGCATGATACCATTGCCTTTGTTCCCGTCCTCATTATTGCTTGATATACTGGGCAACAGTCAACTAGCCATTCACTTCATTATCCCTCCATATTTTTTCTCCACACTTCTGCCTGGCTGACTGTCAGAAGTAAAAACTGCGTATCACTTTACTCTTTAAAATTATTTAATGCTTTGTGTTCAGTTTGAAACTGAGAATTTCTGTCATTAAATGTAAAGCCTCGGCATTGTGCACTTGCTCTAGTTTGCTTTCTGTTTCCGTGATAAGACACTGACAAATTTCAACCTGGGTGTCCCATTCTAAACACAAAACCTTACATGTTACACTACATCACTGAGGAAAGTCAAAGCAAAAACTCAAAGATGAACTGAAGCAGAGGCCAACCATGGAGAAATACCACTTATTAGCTTGTTCCCATGGCTTGTTCTGCCATGCGTCCTATAAGAATAGGTACTGCCCACAGTGGGCTGGGGACTACTACATTAATTAGCAGTCATTAAAATGACCCACAGATATGTACATAGGTAAATCCTATAGGAGTAGTTCTACAATAGTGGTTTCTCTACCCTGTGTATCAAAGTGACATCCAGTACTATGCATCACAGTACACAAGCAACGTATCAGACTCATGTTGTCACTATTTATTTATATAATCCATCTGTCTCCAGTACCCTGGTAAGAGACTATATAGTTAATCACTACTTTTGTTTTTTTGCATACTCTCCTTAATATTTTTGGAAAGTTTGAGCCCATATTCCAAAAACAATAAATGCATAGTCATTTTAATGTTTTTATTTTTATTTATTTACATTTCAAATGTTGTCTCTTTTTCTGATATCCCTTCCACAACTCTCGTATCCCATCCTCTCTCCCCATGCTTCGATGAGAATGCCCCAACTCACCCACTCCCACCTCACTGCCCTGACATTCCACTACACTGCAACATCAAGCCTTTCCCGGACCAAGGGCCTCTCCTCTCATTGATGCCCCAACAAGGCCATCCTCTGCTCCATATGCATCTGGAGCCATGGGTTTCTCCACGTGCACACTTTGGTTGATGGGTTAGTCCCTGGAGCTCTGGGCTGTCTGGTTGGTCCATGTTGTTCTTTCTATGGGGTTGCAAACCAAACCACTTTAGCTCCTTCAGTCAAGTCCAGGTCCACATCACTTGTAGTACACAAAAACTCCTAATCAGAATTAGTCACTATATTTAACCTGTGCTGACACTATAAACAGGTTGCATGACAATTATTAAGTGTCCTGAGTTGTTCATGATATTTGTAGCTTTTACTTATTCAGGAAGAATGACCAGTTCAGTGTTTGGGTTTTGTTTTGTTTTGTTTTGTTTTTTTCTATTTTCCATTCTTAACAAAGTATCTTCATAACTTTGCAGTTAAAATGAGATGCACTGTATGTTTTACGTCTCTGTTCTGTATTTAACCTATCTGACAGTGTGGGACTTAGGTTTGCAGCACTCAGAGGAATTACAAAACAAGGTTAAAGCAGAGTTGTAGATGTTTGATATTTCCTTTACAGTGTGAATTACCAATGAATTATTTTATCACAAAATGTTCTTATTACTTTGTAATATGTCTTTTGGTATTAATGGCATTCATAAGGCATATATAATAGTGAGGATATACGTTATATAAACTCTTAATAACACTGATATCTGCAAAGAAGTCTGTAAGTAAAGTGAGTTCAGCTGAAATGGCTAGTATGAAAAGACCAGACAATAATGTTCAAAGATGTTCTACAAACTTATCCAGACAATGTAGAAAATGAAAGTCTCCAAAGACATCAAGAAATGAATTTAGGTGGTAGAGAGATGGCTTAGCTCTTCGAAAGGTCCTGAGTTCAATTCATCACATGGTGGCTGACAATCACCTGCAATGGGATCTGATGCACCCTTCTGGTGTGACTGAAGACAGCGAGAGTGTATTCACATATATAAAATAAATAAGTCTTTAAAATTTTTTAATTTAAAAAATAAATGAATTTACAATAGTCTTTATGTTACTATTTATCAACCCAAATATTTTACTACCTATAGAAACATGGTATATGAAAAATAACATAGTCCCTTATACCTCTCTCTCTCCCTCTCTGTCTCTCTCTCTCCCTTTCTCTCCCTTTCTCTCTCTGTCTCTCTGTCGCTCTCTCTGTCTCTGTGTGTGTATGTGTCTATAGATAGATAGATAAAGATGTAAATATAGATATAGATATATAATATATGCACATATATAATTTAAATAATTTACAAATATATTTACTACCAAACATATACTGATTATTTGCCTGTAAAAGGAAGAATTGGTATAGGGGTTAAAGTGTCAGCTCACTGGCTAAGATCACTAGTTGCTCTTGCACAGGTGGTGAATTTAATTCCCAGAACCCACATGGTTGCTTATAACCACCTCTCACAACATTTGCAGGGGAAGCCAACAACTTCTGACTTCCATGAGCAGGTAATTAATTTATAAGCATGCAGGCAAAACATTCATGCACTTAAAATAAATAAAACCTCAAATGTTCTTGACAATCAAGGGCCTTACAAAGTCTGAGAAAGCAATTCTAACACAGTGGTAGATTCAGGCTTTTTAATTTGTTTCCATTGTGAAAGATGACTCAGATTATCTAAGTGTTATTTCTCAAACCAGCTCCAAGTTTGCAGTCTTTCTGACTTTAGATTCTGAGTAATAGAAAGACAGGCACACACCATCATGCTTAGCAATGAAGATACAATTATTTTAACTCACAGTTTCAGAAGGTTCACATCAAGGTCTCCTGGTTGCACACTCTGGGAGAATAAATCAGGATCGCAGACACTTGGGTGAGGAGGAACTTTTTTTATTACACAGAAATAATAAATACAGGAAAGGAATACAGAAAGGGATGAGGGCAATCTGGTGTCTTCAAAGACAGTCCTGTAGTCAATGCAATGCTTTTGTGGATCCCACTTGAGGTTTAATTAAGACACAAGGAGACATCTATATACTTTAAAGCTATTGCCTTTTAGCTGAGTCAGTCTTTCAGCTACAGTCTAACTTAATCCAACTTCTCAATCATTCTGTCTCTCGTTGTGCTGTACAGCCCACTTCAGACTCCATCTGGTCTTTCTTCTGTCTCCTTCTACATCTGCCTCCATCTGTTGAGTCTCCTCCAGCTTGGAGCTCTGCCCATACTTCCTAACCCATCTCACCAGCTCTTTCTTATGCAAAATGACACATTTCAGTCCGACCCAATCTGTAGAAGAACAACACCCTAGCCATACTTTTTACATACCCTTTGGCACTGAGGTTTGTGTGACCTTCCCCAAGGGGAGCCTGCTTTTTAATATGATAATTTCAGAGAATCTTCTTCTGAACTAACAGGGAAAGAAAAATATTTACATATAGAAGGGATGTACAGGGATACTGTATTGAGAGGATACATTCTGCTAGCACATAGCTCTGCCTGCATAGCAACCAACAATTGAAAATACAGGGACAGACCTTCTTACATTGTGGGGGTGTAAGTTATCCCAACATATAGTAGCCTACTTTTTCTAACTAGGTCCTATATCTAAAGTTTCCATGATTTATTAATTTAACAGTGGAACCAAGAATCTATGGTGGGGAGGCATTCCTTATGGAAACAATAATTCATAATAATTTCCATCGCCCTTAACTTCAAGTGTAACCAAATATTGAACTCTGATACTATGGCTTTAAATATATCACATATCTATGTAAGTTCATCTATGCAGTTTTGTTCTTTATATTAGTGTTATGTTTCATTTAGTATAGGATCACCAAAGTTGGTTTATGTTGCCACTTATTGCAAAATAGTTTCCAAAGATAAATATTCTATATGAATATATGCCACATCTTATTTAGGTGCCTATGAAAACCAAGTTTGTTTTTCTAACTTTGTTATTGTGACTAGGGCTGCAAAGAATGTGGAAATACTGTCTCTTCCAGATTCTGATTTCAGGTTTTTTGGTTAAATTCAGAAACAAGTTTGCTGGTTCCTACTGTTACTTTAGCTGGAATAACTTGGGGTGTAAGAACCCCAACCCTTGCCTTACTTCCAGACACTCAAAGTGAGACACTGAGATGCAAATCAATGCAAAAGAAAGAGGTTTATTGAAGACCCAAAAATGAACCCACACAACGATGGTCATTTGATCTTTGACAAAGGAGCTGGAGGTCAGCATGTAGAAGAATGCAAATCGATCCATTCTTATCACCATGTACAAAGCTTAAGTCCAAGTGGATCAAGGACCTCCATATCAAACCAGATATACTCAAACTAATAGAAGAAAGAGTGGGAAAGAGTCTTGAACACATGGGCACTGGTGAAAATTTCCTGAGCAAAACACCTATGGCTTATGCTCTAAGATCAAGAATTGACAAATGGTACCTCATAAAACTGCAAAGCTTCTGTGAGGCAAAAGACACTGTCATTAGGACAAAACTGCAACCAATATATTGGGAAAAGGTCTTTATCAATATTACATCTGATAGAGGGCTAATATCCAAAATATACAAAGAACTCAAGAAGTTAGACTCCAGAGAGCCAAATAACCCTATTAAAAATGGGGTACAGAGCTAAACAAAACATTCTCTGCTGAGGATTATGGAATGGCCAAAAAACACCTAAAAGTGTTTGACATGGTTAGTCATCTGGGAAATAAAAATCAAAACAACCCTGAGATTCCACCTCACACCAGTCAGAATGGCTAAGATCAAAAACTCAGGTGACAGCAGATGCTGGCAAGGATGTAGAAAAAGAGGAACACTCTTCCATTGTTGGTGAGATTGCAAACTGGTACAACCACTCTGGAAATCAGTATGGAGGTTCCTCAGAAAATTCAACATTGCACTACCTGAGGACCCAGCTATACCACTCCTGGGCATATACCCAAAAGATGCTCCAACATACAACAAAGACACATGCTCTACTATGTTCATAGCAGTCTTATTTATGACCAGAAGCTGGAAAGAACCCAGATGCCCTTCAACAGAGGAATGGATTAAAAAATGTGGTACATCTACACAATGGAGTACTACTCATTTGTCAAAACCAATGACATCATGAAATTCATAGGCAAATGGAATCAACTAGAAAATATCATCCTGAGTGAGGTAACTCAATCATAGAAAAACACACTTGGTATGCACTCATTGATAAGTGGATATTAGCCAAAAAACACGAATTAGCACAGACCACAGGAAGCTCAAGAAGGATGACCAAAATGTGGATGCTCCCACTCCTTCTTAAAAGGGGAAATAAAAATATCCATATGAGGGGATATGGAAGCAAAGAATGATCATTCAGAGCCTGCTCCACATGTGGCCCTGTTGGACCCGAAGGACCACCACCAAAGATCCGCTCGTCCCCATAGAGCACTGGAGCAGAGATTCGATGCAATCAGCAAGAGGTTTTTATCCCAGTGCACCAGGGTTGCTCAGCCTTCAAGTAGGAGAAGAAGGAGAAGAACCTCGTCCTACAGATACAGGCTACTTTTAAGCACGAAAACCACAAAGCCACAGGAATGGGGATGGGTACATCAAGACACACAAGGATTGGTTGGAAACATTTGCTGTTTAACTTCATTTGTCCATGTCGTGGTCACATTGTCCTTGGTGCCTGGAGCAATGCTGTGTTTTTGGGTGGTGGAAAGTCCCTGCCGGTCCTGCCAGTCATGTGACTACCACCTGCTGGTCATAGGACCATGAGGACAGGGTGTAAAAAGTCATAAAAGCACAAATGGGTAGGGGAGGTATAACTGGTGAAATTTCCCAGCAGGTTTATTTTCTCAGGGAAGGGATGTAGCTTGTGGAATTTTCTTTGGATCCACAGCCCATATATATATACAGCCACCAAAACTAGATAAGATTATGAAGCTAAAAATGCATGCTGAAAGGGACTGGATATAGATCTCTCCTGAAAGACACATCCAGAGCATGTCCAATACAGAGGTCAATCCTAGCAGCAAACCACTGAACTGAGAAAGGTTTATTTGTATAAAACTCTTATTCTATATATATTTTCTACACATTGTGCTAGAGAGAAGACCTAATAGGTAATCAAAATTTATATAACAGTAACAGAAAAAATTTATATTTAGCATTTAGAGTTCTATTCTTCAATATAGTGAAATAATATTTAACAATTACCAATTCCTAAATGATGTAGCTAATTCATAAAGTCATATTATTAAATAATTATTTATAATAATAGTAATTATGTGATATTTCTTCATTCGTAATTGCCTAGGAGAAATACCATAACTGCTAAAAATGCTTATTTTCTTCATCAACTGTTTCTATTAATTCAGAGAAAAAGAATGTTTGGTGCTAAAATGATTATAATTTTTCCTACTTACAAACACAGAAGGTAACCAGTATGCATTCAAATGTCAAACGAATAAGGATAATAAAACAATAGCATTCCTACAAAGTAATTATTTCTGTGGGAATTTAACTGATTGCTTTCAGAACTCCTGTAATTCCAAGTGTGTGTGGTGGGGAGTTCTTTGGTATTTCATTAAACACCCTCATTCTTTGCTTTGCTTTAAAATCTTACTCCTAATTTGTTTATTAACTTAGAGAAAATGGAACAGTAGGGATTTACCACCTCTTTCCTTTCAAGTCAATTAGACCTCAAGGCAAATGCATATTCCAACACAATTATTAGCCTAATGTAAAAGCTGTCTTTTGAGATAATTCGTCTCATTTAAATCATTAAGTCTAGAAAATTTGACAAGAAATACACATTGTATCCTCATATTTACCTATGACCAAATTATCTTAACTTGCATTGCAGCATTTTTATTTTGTTCTTTACATATATATATATATATATATATATATAATTCTATAGTCCATATATGCAAATATATGTATAAATATAAATATAAAATATTTGAGGATTTGTCATAAATTTTGTGAGTATAGAATGAAGATAGTAATCCCCCACTGACAATACAAAATTCTCTATTAATACATATATATACATATATATATTTACTCTCTCTGTAGATATATATTTATCTCCATTGCCCATTTCTTGAGATATCACCAATTCTAAGGAAAACATCCTAAATAAAGCTGTTGAATGCATGCATCAAACATCCTCCTGTAGTTGTACATCATACATCCAGTTTCTATGTTATGGGTTGTTGCTTAGTTCTCTGCTAAGGAATATTAATGGTTATTACTGAACAACTGTACTTAAAAAGTAGAGTCAACTTATATATTAATTCTCTTTGGTTCACATTCTCACCCAGGAGTTCTCTTCTTACTCTAATAAGGAAATAATCCCTTCAGAAATAACTGTCATGACAGTTAATATGTTAAGACTGGGTTGAATAAGGCCAACCAAGTGTTCTAGTTACAGATATAATATCTCTCCTGAAAATGTGTAAATGTTTATTATGATACGGATTGGGAAGGCAAGTGAGTTTCTGGGACAGTGACAGTTAAAAGAGGACACTCTGGTCTCTCAGACGTTTATGCTTTAAGCTATGAAAGTAGAGCGACAGGGGTTTAAGTCATGCTATGTATCTTTTTTTTTCTGGTAAATTCAAGACCGCTTATTTTACAGCCCTAAATTTATCTCTAAATTGAGGACATAATAGTAGTTGGTTCACAGAGATTCTAGAGGGTTAAAGGAGTTGTATGTGTTAGGTTTCCTGGCCATTGCTCATACTGCCATTTAATTAGTAAAATTAACCAATGAGACTCTGGGTACTCAACTAGCTTACTATCAGAATAGTTCTAGAAGGCTAACTAGTTTTTAAATTATCATCAACAATTGCTAAAATGTCGCTTGATTTTTTTTTTACTTTTATTTTATTACACAATGCAGAAAAAGGTAAATATAAATTTACTGTAAGAGATAACAGTTTTAATCAGAAAAAGTCAGCTGTTTAAAAATTGATACTTTAAAAAAATCCCAAGAAAATTTTGTTTTGTTATAGATTGAACATTCTACTTTCTGGTGTTACTGCTTATTGAAAGTGTATCAGATTCAATACATGCTGTCATTTTAAGTAACTTACTCGTTAACGTTGTCTTGATGCCTACACAACTGAAGTCAATATACTGCAATAAAATATGGATTTCAATGTTCTAATTACATCAGATAGATAAGGTTAAGCAAACTTGCTGGATGGTTACATTTGATTACTCTCTTGATAGGTAACTTGTCAAAAGAACTACATATCCCACTACTTACAGACCTATATATTCATATACTTTTCTATTAGAGATATAGAAAATAAAATTCATCAGTGTCACCAGTACGAGAAAACTTGATGGCTTCCTCTATCTTAAGTCCATTACCCCAATTTTCCAAGTAGGATGTCACAAATATATAGTAATATTGTGGTAAAAATGAAAAAGTTGCAGAATGTTCTCGCATGTACCCTGACAATCACAGTCTCATGATAGTTCAGGCTCCAGCAGGCCATTGAAACTAGTGCTAATTTATCTCGGTGACACCACACTGCCCCATCTACTTTCTGACCCATTGTCCACAAGCCCCATCCTCACTCACAGCTTTCTTGGCTGGTTTCCACAACACCAGACATATACATCCCAACTCTGTGGCAGCTCGATGTGTCCCGCCACCATACACTCTCTTGAACTCTATTAGGTCACCACATGAAAGAAAACATCACACAATATCCTCTGATCCAATTGATAAGATATCATTTGCCCACCTAGACAACACAAAATCCTGTACACATCCATCCCTTAAGAATAGTCATAACAACTTGTAATATGTGCAGAAAGGAATCGTAACATCCGCCATGTTATCGCTCCTCACTCTGGCCTCTTCTTCCTTGCTAAAACTTTTCTTCCACCCATCTTTACTTCTCATCCAATGACAGGCCTCATTCTATCCTGTGCCTGCCTTTACCTGAATATTGACACCAACCTACAACCAGAATTCTGACATTGAGGTCATTCACCAAGCTTAATTAGATTTTATTAGTTCCACAAGCATTCACGTACTACACGTACAGTAATTTTATGGTTATAAATTTGTATAACTACCATTATAGTCAAGTCTCATAACACTTCCACTAAAAGAAGCCACATAATACAACGGGTTACCTCCCAATACTTCTCCTTGCACTCTAATCCTGTCAACCAACCAATTATCTACTTTCACAAATAAGTCAGTTCAAAATGATATAGAACACTAGATACCAATCCATAATTTTGATAGTGTACTTGGTATTATATGCATCACACTTTCTATGACATACAATGTATATGGATTCTTGCCTGGCTAATGTTGAGTGTCACTTCATATTGTGAATTTATCATGGGTTAAGAATTTGGGGGAATCAATGCCTCAGTGTACATAACATTTTCTGGGTTATAAAGCAAGTGTATGTTAAAGTCTACAACAAACTACAGTGATCTTCATGGAGGGCCTTTTTCTTGTATTGTTTCTGTTCCTGTTATAACACACTGAAACAAAGAACAACTTAAAAGATTAAATGTTTCTTTTAGTTCATAATTTCACGTTATAGTCCATCATTATGTAGAAGTCAACATGACAGGAAAGACACCACATCACATCTTCAATCCTAAGCAATTATAAGAAAGGTGTGCATGCTCACTTTTTTGCTTGCTTGTCCTCAGCTAGATGTTTTTCAATGTACGTAGCTCAATACTACCTGCCTAGTGGATGGGATAATCCCCTGTGGGTTATACACCAACCCCTCACCCAAACCAGGCCTGTACCCTGATCTCTATGAGCAGTCCCTCATTGAGTCTCTCTGTCAGGATGATTCTAGGGTATATCAAATGGACAAAGTTAAGTGTCACAATGCAATAGCATCCTTCAGCCCTCCTGGAAATGTCTGGATAATGATGCAGCTCTCTCTAAAATTTCGTCAACCTTTAGTATACTCACTTATGAAATTCATTTTTACTAACATTAGCAAGTCTCACATGATATCATGAAGGCCCGCCATGTTGTTAACAATGTTCAATATATTTTCACATCATAACATTTGTTGTTTCTCTCTCTCTCTCTCTCTCTCTCTCTCTCTCTCTCTCTCTCTCTCTCTCTCTCTCTTACTTTTCCCCTCCCTCGTCTCAGACCCGGATGTAAGTTGCTTATCTCTGAAACAAGTATTTTCTCTCCTTAGCAGTGTTCTTTTATAGCCTTTCACATAGTGAAATAATTGGTTTTGAATGTCAACATGCCACAACCTAGAGGCATCTGCAAACCGAATCTCAGTTGAGGAATTTTCTAATCTGGTCCAGATGGAACTGTAAGAGGTTGTAGGAGGTTGTCTTCATTGCCTTAATTGAGTTGAAATGAACAACTCTCCATGAATATGAATAGTATCACTTCATGAGCTGGACAGTGAACTTCATTGTAGTAGAAAGCTAGGTGAGGTAAGAAAGCAAGGATTCACCCATTTTCTCTTTGCTCTTGATATGATTATTTTCTTGGATTCCCAAAATGGTGGCCTGTATTCTAGAATATTAAGTCAGGTAAACCCTTCCTTTCTTTGAGTTTTTGGATTTGTTTCTGTTTTATTTTGTTTACTTGTTCATTTTCACATCAGGGTATTTGTCACAGCAACAGAAATAAATCTACAACATAGAATTTGGAAATTTATTTGGATACCTAATATTTAGTGACACAGATGCTATGCTGCTTCTTAGAACAAGCTAGCACATACATTATTAAAGGAATACAGAAGCGTTTATTTAATAGATATTTGAAGTTAATTCAAGCGTTTTAAAAAGTCAGTTTCCTACGAAAACATAGACATGAGGAAAGTTGTAAAGATTAATCATTTCAGTTTGAAACTGGGAAAGTGATTGTGATAGTATAAGAGTAAGAAAGATGCCTTTCTATCTTTTGATAGGTTCAGTTGCAACTGCCTGTCGTGACCCGGGAGTCCCCATGAATGGGACACGCAATGGGGATGGACGAGAACCTGGGGACACTGTTGTCTTCCAGTGTGATCCTGGATATGAGCTTCAAGGACAAGAAAGAATAACCTGCATCCAGGTAGAAAATCGATACTTCTGGCAGCCCAGCCCACCAGTCTGTATAGGTATGATTAAAGAATAATTAAAATTTTATAAAGTATATTGCAATGATTAAAAGCAGTATTGATGTTATTTAGCACTATCTTCTTAAGATTTCAAAGGAGTGTGTGCATATCCAAAATATGCAAACTTAGAAAGAGTAATTACTAATTTCTGTAGTTAAAAGTCCACGATTTTATTATGTTGTGAACAGCCCCAAAATTTTAAATATGATCAATCAAATCTCCTGAAATAATTTTCCAGCTTTTATTCACTGGATAAATCTATTATTACCTTCTGCTTTAAACCTCAGTCACTGAGAATCTCTATGTAAAACACACTGTGTTGATTTAGTCCCTGTATGCTTATTTCTTCTAAGAAGGTAATATCAGCAGCTATTTTAAGAGCTTCAAAGGATTGGCTTTCCATTTAAGTCAGGACTTTCAAAAGAACATCAGGATTTGTTTTGATGATCTGAGGAGTGTCCAGACCTTATTCCATCCTGTCTGATTTCTGGCTCCAAACTTGTTTTCAAATCTCTAAGTGACAGTCCAGAGATTCAAGATACAGGCCTTTTATTACTAGATCGGGATGGAGGGGAACAGCAAACGAAAAAACAAAAAAGAACAAAACAAGCTTAGGGAAATGGCCAAGCTTACAGTTCTAGCCTACATTTGTATTCATATACATTTCACAATTTCTTTGCAGCTTCAAGAGGGAGCTTACGACTTGCTCACTCACTATTGGATTTAAAACAGTCAGGATAAGCACATTTAGCATGTTTTCAACAAAAAGCCATATTTTGGTTTATTTATATTCAGCTTCTAAATATAGTATTCAATAAGTTTCATAGCAATTTCTTTCTGAATTAGAAATTAGAATTAGAAAGTGTGTTTGAATACCTCAGTCAGCAGCAAAGCAACTCAGTGAATTACCTGGACTTATTTGACTCCATGTTGTAACAACTCATGTAAAAGTTGCAAAGTCAAATTCATTAGGTACCTGTTGGTTTCCATCCACTGGGAATTTACCAATAAAATAAGAAAAGTTCTAACTCTGATCAACCTTCTTCTCAATGAAATTACGCTAAACAATGTATTTTTACAACCCATGCTTCTGTATCTTGTAGGTAGGCTTTTAAAGCATAATAGTCACTAACTTTCAAGGCTTAATTCTTCCTGCAGGCAAAACGGTAGCTCTAGGCCTCTTTTGTAGATAATGAGGCAGGCACAAAGTATAGAAGAGGCTTAAAATCTAAAACAAAATAAGGGCATAGTTCAGATTTTGATTTATTTCTTTATATAGTGAATCTATTATAGCTATTATATTTTTCTATTGCTCTTTATATACTACTACAAGTTTTGCATTATCAAATGTCAACTGATTTATATGTATAAAATCTGTATCAATAAAATCAGGTAAGGGGAGCTGCTTGAGAATTTTTCTAAGAAAAAGAAGGAAAAATGTTAAGTACATTTTCATAAGGTGTGAACATTGTTATTTACTACTTTGTTCGCCTGTGGGACTACAATGAAATTAAAACTTCATATTCTAATTGAAATTTTATTGTATATCATAAAGAGAATCTCTATAGAAAATAAGCCAGCTAGCATTCAAAATGAGAAGGAGAAAGGGCTCATGATCCCCCACTACTAATGGAGGAGGTACTGACATTTATGGTTTCTCATGCAGGGACATTCATTCCAAGTAGTTTTTTCTGGTGGATGCATCCACAACAAGTATTAGTACAATTTGGACTCCATGGTCTATTTTTTATTTCTGCTTCTTTAAAGAAGACATGAATTTGAAAGGGCATGGAGGAATAGAAGTGAATCTGAGAGGAAATAAGGTGAAGAATAGAAGATAAATAGGATCAAAATATAATTTTACGTCTCAAGGATTTACTAAAATTTTATACCTTTAGAAAAAAGTGAAATTCCACAATAATTGCTAAAGTTGTTTTTAATAGGCAAGGATATCACATAATAGGATTTTTCAGGCCTATAACATTATATTAACATTATATTCTTATGTACAATCCTAAAACATTGAACAGAATTATACTGAACCTAAAGAAAAAAATATACCTCAAACTTCAATAAGTTTAAAACATTCTGGAGAGACTATTATAAAATGTATAAACCATGGTGTGCTCTAGCTAAAAGGACCCAATTTTAAGAGGGAAAGTTGAACACTAAATCTTACTTATATGGAGCAGGGTGTGGAACATTTTTGTATGGATTATGGAACTGAGTATTATTTTGGGGGGAAGGATAAGATAGCTTCAAAAAATGATATGCATTAGAACTTCTCTGAGGAAGAAAATAACTGAAAAAACTGTCTGAAAAATTGCTAAGGCTGCAGAAAGCTTGACCCCTGCAACTGATAAGAAAGAACTCCATGATTGGAAATACTATGACAAAGATTAAACCCTGAACTTTTTAGAAACTCTGTAAGTGTGTGTCTCAGACCTCAGAGAATAAAGCATTTTACTTGCATGTGGAAAAAAAATCAGCCTCATAGAAAGCACCAAACAGAAGGACGTCATCTTTAGAGAGTTAATAGAATTCATTCCAACAAAATTGACAGTGTGAAGATTACTTTGACATTGCCAGAGGGAAAGTAGCTGTACTCGATATGAAGGTAAATAACAAAGACATTAGTGTGGGTGGGTTGCTGAGAAAGACAGTACATGAATAAAATTGAATTGGCAAAAAAATTAAGAAGATTGTAAAATAGATTCATAGCTGCTGCCTGTATTACTGCTCACAAAAATTACACTCAGAACAAATCGTGCATGTCAGGATCCAAGAGAAGCCAACTGAAATTTAATTCCTGGATGCCTTTGATTTTATTTTGGGTGTTATATGATTAGATATGTTAAAAAACAAAAACCTAATGGATTTCCAACTGCTATTTAAAGTTAAAGATATTTTAGAATAATTTTTATGTATGCATTTGCAGTCTAGGATTTACAAATGTCAGAGAGTTTTACTCTCTGGTCGGCTATGTTAGATTTTCAAATTGAACCATAGCTATTAAATACATAAGGGGAATTTTGACAAGGTAAATAATGTAGTAAAAAGAAGTTAGGGGCCCTTATCCCTAAAGAAAAATAAAGTCTTTAGCAACATCCAGTAAAACTGTTAGTATACATATAATTATCTTTCTTTTTTGTTTATGAAGAATATATTCATATGTGAATATATTCATTCGCATATAATTTCTAACAATTCAAAGATTATTGTTCCTTGTTGTAATAAAGAAATCTGAAACAAAATTGATCTCATTCTATATACATAATCACACTCCATAACCTTCTAAAGGCTCACGAGACTTATTCTACTTTTTTAATGCACATGTACATACTTGCATTTGCTATTTATTGAACACAGCTTTGTACATCTTACATAGCTGCTCATCATTTATACATGATTTTAAAAGTCCTAAACACAAACAAAGTCATTGTTTTCCACAAAACATTAAGCCAGTCTTTAGGCTACACATTCATTCACACAGCTGTTACCATTCTTTTCACAATCAATATGAAGAACCATTCACATGTCAACAAATATTTTTAGAAACATCACATGCATCTGGACAAAATAACACTGTATAAGAAACGGCATTGACTTTACATGTAACTGGTGAATGCTGACACATGACCATACTGTTCATAAAGACACCATAAACATAGAAGTGGCCTGCATGATGATGCCAGTTTCTCATATCATGTTCATGAAAGCTGAGGCTAAGTCCAGCTCAGCCAAGAAGAAAACTAAGGTTTTCTAAGTGTTCCTAAAGGCTGTGAAACATTTCAAATCATAAGTGGAACTACATAAGTACATGCATGGAAAACATTTCAAAAAGAAGGAATTATATGAGCAGAGAGTACGTAGAATTGTAAGACATTTTTTTTTTTTGGTTCTTTTTTTCAGAGCTGGGGACCGAACCCAGGGCCTTGCGCTTCCTAGGCAAGCGCTCTACCACTGAGCTAAATCCCCAACCCCTGAGCTAAATCCCCAACCCCGAATTGTAAGACATTTAAGGCCAGCAAGATGGCCCAGTTGGTTCAGGTGCTGGCTGCCAATCTTGATCCCTAAGCTCAGTCACCCTTATTCACATGAGAGAAAGACAAAAACAACTCCGGCAACCTCTCCATGTCTTTGTCTAGACACACTGAAAAAATAATTAATGAATGCATAAATAAATAAATAATACAACTTTAAAAGAAATTGTTGTAATATTTTGTCTATTCAAAGTGGTGGTTGACAATATCACAAATGGAACAGAGGTCAGGTAGCACTAAAACTGGAGCATTGTCTTCTAGCTTTTATAGAACTATCACTGATGTACCATTTCTCTACTAGATATTTAAACCAAGAAAATAATTGTTGGAGAAAGAAGTTAGTCATTTTCACAATTCTAAAATAATATGTTTTCAATTTAGAGGTCAAGAAATATGGTAGCAAGTGAAGAAAGTGAGACACACTGAGTGTATCTGTGGCACTGATGGCTCATGCCTTTAATCCCAGCATTTGGGAGGCAGAGGCAAGCAGACATCTGTGACTTAGACCTGCCTGGTCTACAGAGTGAGTTCCAGGACAGCCAGGATTTTAACACAGATAAACTCTGTCTCCAAATCTCAAAAAAAAAAAAAAAAAGAAGGCTTGTCTCCAAGGTCAAAGAAAAGAAGAAATATACATAATGACAATGTTAATGTAGTAACTTAGCAACAAAGCAGAAGCATTTTGACTTGAGTATTATGTAACTTTCATATTATATTATTTATATAACAATAAAGTACTAGGTAGCAAGAGGTGTAATACATACTTGATTTGTATTTCAGCACAGAATATCAGCAAGATAGATAGGAACAGGAGTTTCCCATCAATAAAAAGTGAGAGATAAATTCATGACGGTAAACGTATTCAGCACAGATGATTATAACAGAGTAGAAAAAATGCAAGGTAAACAATGCAGCATAAGGAAATCAGGAGAATACCCAGGTTACAAAATGAAATAGAAATTTTCATGGCAGACTCGAGTCTATGCAAATTCACTAGAAGAAATTGGATGTCACATGCTAGAAATTAGCTCATCAGATTTAAGGTGATGTCACCATGCTAAAGGAAATTCATAATTATGAAAAGCAAGGAAAACAATTGGTCCTCTGAGTACTAAGTCTTAAGAGTTTTATCTTATGATTTATACTCACTCACACAATTTATTTTTTTTTGCTATGAGAGGTAAATACAACTTACAGTTATAATCTATTGATTCTATATTCTATATTCAATGCAGAGAGAACAACAATAGAATCTGATATAATTACCTATGTTTAGCAATCAAGGAACTAGATTTTATGAAAAATCATAGAGTCGCAGTAAGGTTCTTGAAAATCAAACTCAACTCTTAGAATATTACTCATTTTTACTTAATTATTTTTAAAACCTCTTCTACAAATATGAAAAATTATATAAGGGAAGCTATGCAAAGACTTCCTTTTCCAACAGAATTTACTAAGCATAGGCTTTTTATTCAAAAGGTATTACTGGGTACGTGCAAACTCAGAAAGCAGAGAACACCGGCATACATTGAAAGAAACCATTGTAACTGGGTGAACACTGTTGGCCTAGTCTTGCATGTATTGTAAGAGCAAGGAAAGAGGAAATTCGCTTTTGCAGAAAAGAATCACCAGAAATAGTAAAAAGAAAGAACACATAAAAGTCTGGTGTTACTGAATGGCTCAGAGCATGGTGTACTCTGATTCCAGTTTCTTCTCAGAAATATTGGACACTGGCATGAAGCTGGAGTTAGGACAAAAATCAGAGGCCTAAATTTAAAAGGAAAGCTTAATCAAAGTTTGGATTACTAGAATTTTACTCAATCTGGTAAAGGAGGCTGATGAATAATTGGTCCATGGAGGTAGTGGGGCTTTGTAGTGTCTGTTTTTTTGGTTTAATCCTACCTAAACAAAAGGCAGGGGTAGGGGATTATCTATGTCATAAGTGAGTCTAGGCTAAGTTTTATGGAAAAGTATTATTTCTTATAATAATTTCTTTCCTTAAATAAAAACAACAAAAGACTATGGATATTAAACATAAGGGAATATTAGAGATTTTTAGATGAAAACACCGGGAGGATAGAAAAAGGCCCTGTGGAACTACACTTCCTTGAAAAGGAAGACTAAGGGGAAACTATGAACTAAATAATGGTTCTGGAGTAGAGAGAATGAATGGGGTCAGGCTGAGGGTATGTCCTTTCACAGGAGAACACTATTCCCATACTTAGAAGACACTTGAGTGTGACATATTCTGTCTAGTCACATTCTAGCATGCACCCACATGGTATAAAAAGGTGCAAAGAGTCAGAATGCAGTGTGTCTACATCATGGCTGAAAGTACAGATGCATTAAATAGCTAAGCGTTGAAGGCACAATCTGTACACAAGATTGGTGGTATGAGGAAACACCGAGATGAGCTTTACAAATTATTGAATTCTATTGACTCTTGCCTACCTACAAAGGGAATTCCTTTCCTCCAAACTCGACTTTTCCTATCAAAAAAATCTGTTTACCTTTTGACTGAATTATAAACATTGTCTGAGAAGACGACAGTTTTGAAAGTCAGACAAGAATGCTGATTGTGTAAATGGAACTGTAGGGATACCCCACTGTGTACTTCTCCATTCACCTTTACCACCTCCAAGGACACGTGTTACTTTCTGAATACAATCATATTCCTTTTTAAAAAGCCTCTGAATCTAACTGAAGCTATTTCTTCCTGTCCCCTGAAAAATTACAGGAGGTTGTGTCCTCAGCAACAATGGAATCTGTTGTAATTGCCTATTTTTATCAATAAAGGAACTAGATTTTAGGAAAAATCATAGCGTCACAGTAAGGTTCTTGAAAAGCAGATTCAGGTCTTACATTATCACTTATTTTTACTCAATTATTTTTAAAGCCTCTTCTACAAACATTATGTAAGGGAGGGTGTGCAAATATGCTGGGCACTAGAATCCTACTCATTGATTACCATTATGGCTTTTATGAGAAAGGTTATTGCTGTATAAGTCAAGCCTCCCTCATACTGGGTTTGAAGGCATTTATTATTAAAGGTTTTGTTTTATTTTGCTTCCAATTCCTTTAGTAACCTTCAGGTTCCTTTCCTAGTAACCATGGAGAAACCATTTTTTAATCCCTCCCATGCTGTTTTTCAGTTTACATGACAGAAATGCTTTTTTTTAAAGGCTGTGTTGGAAGCCAGTAAAACAAAGTATCAGTGAGTGCGTGTGCATGCGCGCCTCTTTGTAAATATGCTTGTATGTGTTTGTATGTGCTCTGTGTTCAATATTTTCATGGATTCCTTGAGAGACACGCAGCATCCCAGCATCCTGTGCTGTTAAAATGAGTATGTGCAGAGTCTCACATACCCTCAGAAAATGTTTTCACAAATATTGATAGCTAATAGATTTTATTAATCTCTTAAGGTATTTTGTTTGCTTGTTTAAATTAAAGCACCTTGTGGAGGCAATTTAACAGGATCTTCAGGCTTTATCCTTTCGCCAAACTTCCCTCATCCGTACCCACACAGCAGGGACTGTGACTGGACCGTCAGTGTCAATGCGGACTATGTTATCTCCTTGGCTTTTATCAGGTGAGTTCTTAAACCTTTCCACGTATATAACATCATTTATGGTTAGTTTTGTTTTGGCATTTTTACTACATAAGTTTTTATTTCTTTTAAAAAATTAATACCAACACTAATACTTTACACTGGATGATTTAAAGTTCTTGTTCAGAGAACACAGGGCGGGGTGAGAATCCTCTCCAGATATCCCGGGTGGGAATGATCCAGAGGTCTATTGAAAAGCAAACTTTGATCCCAATTATTTTTAATTTCTCTCTGTACTTAATACTACTAGTTTAAAAACAAATCAGTACCTTTTCTTATGCTGTAAGGTTAAGCAGTCAGAGATTCATTGTTGTTGGTCTCTGCAACAAAACTCTCTCTTCCTGCCGCGGGGGAGTAGTGCTGATATGGAAGAATCTAATCGCTTTTCATTCTCTCTCTCTCTCTCTTTTTTTTTTTTCTTCTGTTTTATTTGAAATAAAAAAGAGACTTGCTTTCCTTATGGGAAGGCGATATTTTCTCACAAAATATGACGCCTTTGGATTTAAGATTGGGGGATGCAGGAGCTGGGAGTTTAGGCCAGGGACAGAATAGCCAACCAGCATAGACACAACTGTGGATTCAGTCCCAGGTACCTCAAAGCAGGCAGGATAAGGTTCGAGATGCAGTGGAGTGGTGGGAGGGCGCCTTATATGTTTGCACTGTTTAAATTGCCAGAGTCCTTCCAACTGGAAGTTTTCTTCATGTTTACAAGCAATGCAGTAGTAACAAGAAAGTTTATTATAAGTACCAAAGCTATTATTTTTATGTCTAGTACTTTAAAGAGGGTTGGTATTTGTGTAAAATATGAAGCTCAAACATAAAATATTTTCTAATATATTGAAGCCACGTTGAAAAATAGGTAATTCAGAATCACAAAAATGATCAAAATATGGAATTGCTATTTCTAGAATTCATATTTGCCAATATGAATGCTATATTTATAATTCACATCAATTCAATAATTGGTATTTGTTGATGGCAAGACAATGAGAATGAGGTCGTTGATTATTTCAGTATATTATTGCAAGGACTTCCTTGGTAAATAAGATTATTACTCCCATTTTTTGCTATTGTAGAAATTGCATTTTAAGACAATAGAAATTATGAAGATGTTTGATACATGGCTTTGCTTCTTATAAATTAAGTTAGCTAATAAATTGGGACTAAAAGGCTATACTGCAGGAAGTATAGGGCAGAAATTTAATTTCCAATTTTGTCATTTATGATGTGACATTAAGGAGAACTTTGACTTTTAAGAGTTTCAGGATATTCACTGGCAAAATAAAAACTGCAGGATTGGTATGGCCAAATTTTATAAAAATATCACATCTCATAAGCATACCATTCTCTCAGTGTTTGTGTGAAAGGAATCATTGCAGATAAGAACTTAAATTTTCCCAAAGAATTTTTTTCACTTTTATCTTCAGTGCTTTACATATTCACATAAGGCAAAGGGAGACATTCAATGAAATATCTGGTATTCACCTTTGAAAGTGCCATTTCCAGTGTTCCAAACACGAGAGCCCATCACTGTATCCTTTCAAAGCACTTGTTTATGAAGAGCCTCTAACAGTGAGATAGACAAGGAGTTGGTAAAAATCAAATTTTCTCGATGAAAGTGGAAATTCAGAATGCTGTAGTCCACGAAAGTCAGTGAGATCAGGCCCACCCTGACATCTGCTATTAAATATCACTAATTACCAAAATTGAGGCCTCTGATCCATTGACAGGATTTAGGACTAACTAGTTGAATTTAGTTGAATAAAGTATTGTTTGGTATGTTTTGATTTATTTTGTTTAATTCTCGAATGCCTGTTAGATGTGAGAAGTTTACTAATCCATCCACTTTTCTCCCTGACAATTTATGTACAAATAAACTGACTGGAAACCATTAAGAGTAAAAGAGTCACAGAAACTTGACATTTTTATATTGTTTCTTTGAAATAAGTAAATACAAATGTGAAGTTACAGCAGATTTCTGATTTCATGATTTCTTAATTACTAACAATATATAAGTGGTACTAACGATATATAAATGGATAATCTAGCTCCCAATTATATGTAAACCATGATTATTCTGAGATAATACTCACACTTTTTTAAGGTAAAAGTTTATTTTGCAAGATATTTTAATACCTATAATGTGAGTTTGAATCATCTACAGTGTAAAAGTCATTGTACCACCATCTAAATTTGAAAGTCTATAAATATTATTTCCTTTGCATTATTCTAATAGAAAAATATTCATATATTTTCATCAACAGATATCTAAAACAGAATACACTATTTTGCTGAGTAATTTAAAAACAATATTCATCCGTATTTTTTTTATTTATTCTGATACCTGATGTATTTCAAAGTGCTGTGTTTTCAAGACTAGTAATGAAAGGAGTTAACACGTCTATCATATAAAAATACGTTGGAAATTAAAAGCATATATGTATTTCACTTTACTAATGTAAAACATCTTTCAAAATAATATGTAAGTTGGAAAATGAAGAAATAAAGCCCAAATATACAGCTTATTCCCAAGGCCGTGCCACTTCCCCAACTATCCATTTATGTGGCTTTCCTCTGTTAACATGAGTCTTCTAAATATCAAGAAGACTCTCTCTTTCCTGTGGCTTATTGCCTAGTCATGTCCTGTGAGTGTTTTTTTTGTTTTGTCAGATAAATTTCTTTTCTTTTTTCTTCCTTTTTTATTTGGTTTGTAGACCATTTTATTTAAATATATGAACAACCAATGGGCCGCCTGCAGTCCGGGTGAACCCTCCACATCTTCCTTGTGCAGTAAAGGAAGATGGTTGGCCTTTGGCAGATTTCTCTGGGACAGAGAGATACAGAGAAATGTATGTGGGTAGAGAGCAGAGGTCCAGGTGAAATTCCCCACCCGAACCTGGTTCCCCAAGCAAAAGTAACCATTGACCCCTGAGAACACTCAAAGACCATCCTCCCCGGTTTCATACAATATCAATTGCAGGAACAGTCGTGCACAGCAAAGTGTATGCATTTCACAACACAGAAAACCCTTCTTTCAGAGGGCAGGCAAGTTGCTGGAGATTACAACGCCCAAGTCTGCTGCTCTCGTGATGAGCAACTTACTGGTAAACACACGTCCCAGTGTTGTAAGCAGACACACACATGGAGCACATTTTGCTGTAATTCCAGCCATTTGCAAAGCCTACACAGTGTCTGTCCCTGCCTGTTAACTTACTCATTCTTGACAGAACTCTGCTTTACTGATTGTACTTTGTAAAAACTAGCAAAGGCATAGGACACGGAGTAGCTTGACAGGCACCACTGGGGTATAAGAGCAAGTGTTCTCTATGCCTTACTTGCCACAGTCTCCTTTGGAGATGATTTCCCGTAATGGTAACGGTGATCGGGAATCTGGTGCCAAGGACATAAATACATTTCAGTGGTGGACAGGTACGGCAAATCTTCCATCTCACTTGAGAAAACTTTTGGGGAGTCCAGAGTCTTGGTGGGGTATCCACTGAAGACCTGGGCTTTTCTGGGCTTTCTTGGCCCCTCAATTCACGTTTACAAACGGTTTTTGCTATGGAACCACAGAGTTCCTCTTTAATGGTAGAGTTAATGCATAGGAGTTTTGTTTTGACTGTTGTACCAGATTTATTTGACAAGATCTATTGTTCTTTGGCTCTATATCTGCTTTGGTAAACACCCTTTTAGTAACACCCACCCCCCTTCTCTTTTAGTTTTAGCATAGAACCAAACTATGACTTCCTCTATATATACGATGGCCCAGACAGTAATAGTCCATTGATTGGAAGTTTTCAAGACAGCAAGTTACCAGAAAGAATAGAGAGCAGTTCAAACACCATGCACTTGGCTTTTCGGAGCGACGGATCTGTCAGTTACACTGGATTTCATTTAGAGTATAAAGGTGAGTGTGTACATTCAGTCTTAGCATCCTGATTAAACTGGAATGATGTTAACAGGTTAATAATTTTGCACTGGATGTTGTTAGCTTTAGTTGTATGTGCTGTGTAGAGCTTAATCTCACAAAAGAGCTCTCATGTGGTTTCCCATCAGTGAGCAGGAAATTAGCATTTCTCTAATTACTGTCTCAAAGACATGTAAGCAGCAAACGGATTACTAATTAGTATATTGTGCTAGCAGGCTAAGGCCACAAAATATTGAAAGATAAAAGCTACATTATTGGGGGGGACTTAGGTTTTATTAAAGTACTTTATTTCAGAGATGTCTTTCAGCAAAAGAGAATGAATAGAATTTTATTTTAAAAATTCTAAATATTTTAAATATGTTGATATTAATAAGAGAGCTAGCAAAATGTTGTGATAGCAATGCCTCTGAAAAATAATTTTTATAGATGCTTTAGAATGTCCATGGATATTTTATAAATTTTGTCTTCTGAATCATAGACTGTCTTGTAACTTAATGATTAATTATATCTAGTTTGAAGCTCACATTAATACATAAAAGACAAATTGTGTTCATTTTTTGATTTACGATGTGGTATTTTGATATAAATATATATGATGTAGGATTTAAATCTGTATCTTCATGTACTTTATTTTTGTAGATTGTTGTATGTATGTGCATGTTCTTAAGTATGTGTGCAGCACTACATGCCCCTATGTGATTGGGCACTGAAACCAGAGGAGAGCATACTGTTTGCTGCTCTATTGTTTTCTACCTTATTCTCTACCTTATATCTGAATCTGGAACTCCCATGTTTTGCTAGATTAATTTCTAGCCATCCTCAATAACCTACCTACGTTTACTATCGGGGTTATAAGTTGTCTTGTGGCTTTTTACCAATGTCTTAAGAATGCATACTAGGTCCCTGTATTTCCATGAAAAGTGTTCTTACTCACTGAGCCAGCAATCTGTATCTATCATTAATTTTAATAATGAAATTATGCAAAAGAAAGTAATTTTAAAGCATCCACCCAGTAAATACAGTTGATATAATAGCATATTTTTTATAAAAATAATCCTTTATTATTGTTTTTAAAATTCAAATATCACATTTGAAATGTAAATTCTTTTATTATTTGGTATCAGATCTGAGGTTCTTCCATTTACAACTTATGATAGAAACTTCTACAAATTCTTTTGGATCTATAAGTATGGAAAGGAAATGTTCACAGGTCAGCAAGTAAAAACTTATTTATTATCATTTGGGGATGCATGCAAAGATGCCAAGGCCAGTGATAAATCCTAAACTTAAACATAGATAAAATGTGATTTCAGTTGAAACCTTGAGCCTTCTCTCTGGCATCCGTTCCACAGGGCTAGGTAATAAATGGCCTGTCCATAGTAGTGAACCAGGTACTTGCACAGGCAATGAGGATTTGGGGTTAGCGCTTCTTATTAGAGTTTTCTGCAAGTGTTAGTTGATCTGACCCTGAAGGTGGAAGGATTTTTTTTCAGAAGTTGGCTAAAACTATAGTTGAGACTTGATAGTTATTGGTGTTTCTAAGAATTGGTCTTCAGTATCATATGATTTATCTCTACTGAAAGGATGGTCTCCTTACTCTCTGATAGGACTCTGCTCAATAGCTCGGGGGGGAAATTATAATCAACACTAGGGATAGATGCCAGACATCCTTGCTTTGTAATTTTTTTGAGCTTATATCACTTCTTCATTCCTCCAAACCGTCTCATGTCTTATGACCTCCTGTTCTCTTTAAGATTCACGGCTTCCCTTTCAGTCTTGTGATTTTAAACCTTATGTCTTCCCAAACCAGGTACCATTGCTTAACTTTTCTTTTTTGGAATACTTATACATACTTCGATACTTTCTAATTGTGGTGAGCTGAATAAAAATCATCCTATAAATTCATCTATTTGAATACTTGTCAGAAGGATTAGAATGTGTAGTCTTCTTGGACTAGGCATAGCCTTGTCAAAGATAGGATTTCATTAAGGGTAAGCTTTGAGATTTTAAACATCCATTCTAAGTCTAGACCCTCTTCCCCTTTCTTGGCCCGATGACCAGGATGCAGCTCTCAGCTACTACTCAAGCAACATGAGTATTGCCATACTCCTATCATGCTTCCTGACATGATGATAACAGATTAAACTGTCAACAAGCCCCCATTTAAATATTTTCCTTAATAAGACCTGAGTTGGCCATGCTGTCTCTTCATGGCAATAGAACAGGAATTAAGGCATTTATTACCCAATCTATACTTCATCTGATTTCCATACAATCATTTTATTTTCATCATTTATATATTGCTGATTTTCTTCATTCCTTTAAGAGTTCAACAATATTAGAAACATACACACATACATGATTTATTTACTCCTGAATATAACTGTATTTTAGTTAATTTCCGTTTAATTTCTGACAAATAAGTTATTCTAGTTTTTACTACTGCAAAGGAATGATAAAAGGAAAAACACCCTTTTATGAGTCCATGTGACTATATATGTAAGAATATTATTGAGACATTTGTGTTTGTGATAGCAGGACTATTAAGTCAAAGAGTATAAAATACTTCAAATTAATTGCATGTTGCCAGGTTTTAAAAAATAAATCATTGCGAGGCTTTTCCCATTCACACTAAACTTCAGTGGGTTAGAACTTGAAAAACTTAAGAGATTTGAATAATTAGTAACTTGTTAAACCTCATCGTTATTAATTCATTGACAATTTATTAATTTTGCCCAAGAAGTATTAAGTTGAACCTATCTATTTTGCCCACTGACAGCTTCTTGTTAGATTTGTGCATTGCTACAATCACAAACTTTTAAATTTATTTTATTTATAGAAAATGTTTTATATCATGGAAGTCCATATGGTATACATGTCATTTATGTTACAATTAATATTTGAATCCTACTTATGGTTAAAATGAGCATTGTATTTTATCTCTGTATTCCTATGTTGGACAAGTATCTAAAAATTTGTATTATATTTAAATTTCACTTTCCTTTATCATTTATCCCTTTTATGTCTTGTTTAAAAGTACCCTTCTCAAATTCACAGTTTCATACATATCTTCTTGTAATTATTCTAATGTTTAGAACTGTGCTTTCCACTTTCCAATCATTAACTTATTTGATTTTATTTTCTGTAAGCCAGTACTCTAATTTCACATTTACTATGTAATTAATCAAGTGCTTTAGCACCACTTCCTACCAGACAACACCATTGCCATCAACTCTCCCATCCCTGTGTTATTTTTCAACTTTCTAGTCTGTTCCACTGACTTCTTTGTCTCTAGACAGAAAGAGTTTCAGAGCAGTAAGACAGCCATGATAAAATGTACTATCTGTATGTCAGATTGTTTTTTTTTAAATTGGTATGTCAAAATATCAACTGATTTGCTTTAAAGAAGAAAAAGGTTTACATTAATCATGGCTTCAGAGTTTTCCAGTCCTAGGCAGGATCATAGCCTTTGCTGCAGACATTGAGTTGCTCACCTCACAGTAGCTTGGAAAGAAAAAGAAACAAGGGAATTTAATGTGAGACATAGTTACAGTCTCTCAGGGCATGGATCTCTCTTTCCCTGCTTTTCCTCCTTTGCCCCACTTCCTAAAATTTCAACAATATCTCCCTCAATTGGTAACTAAGCCCAAGGTAATGAGCTTAACAACAATTTAGTTAAGTTTTTTTTTATTAAGCCCTTAATGCCTGTCACAACATTTTGAACCTTGAATTCAATTTTAGAATTAAGCTTCTTCTACACATTGCATTTGATTGCCACCATGTTGAACTAATAAATCATTTGGGAATAAATTGATGTATGACATTTAATCTTCTCATCTATTAATACAACCAGTCTCTCAATTTACTCGTGTTTGCATTAATGTCTTTCAGTAATGGTTTATAATTTTCTCTATAAGTTCTTTCTCACTTTAATTAAAATGTCATAGATTTAACAGGTAATGAGCAATGTCTTTATTATTAGATTTTTCTCAATCTTCTTAAGAATGAAGGCATACTGACAGTTAAAATTTCTTCAGATATTCCAGTTGTTCTTAAACCTTCTATTGTTATAAAATTTTTGTAGTATTTTGGTCTGTCCACAGAAACAGAAGTGCTTCTGTTTCTTTCTGTTCTATTTCCATTTCATTTCTATTGCTTTGCTTAGTTAACTGTCTGTTTTGGAACCTCAGTAACATGTTAAATGCCAGCAGCTATCAATATCAATCTTGTATCCTAGATGATAATTTCAAATGAACCAAATTCAAACCTGAAGGTATGATAGTTAGTCTTGATTGGTAACAATGCTAATAAAGATATACTTTTATAAAAAGATCTTGCCATATTCAGGCTAATTTTTTAAAAGAAATATGCATTAAAAATCATTTCCTCCCATGAATAACATTTTAGGAAAAAGCAGTTTAAGTATATTGCCTAAAGTCATATGACTGATCAAAAATGTGATCCCACTTCATCTCAATAGTCCTGTCTCTTATCCATTGAGTAGTGTTACCTGGAGCTATTATTAGAAAAGTATAAATCCCTCCTTCTTATATTCTGGCTAAAGACTTCCACATATACTAAATGAAAGGAATCTTAAGAGACAAAATGCTGTCCATTTTATTCTCACCCCCATATTTATTGCCTAGAGTAGTCCCTACACAAAGGAGCTACGCAAAGATTCCTTTGTCACTTGCTCAATTTTGATCATCATAAAAGGATTTTTATTTAGTTATTGGTTTGTTTACATGTATAATAATTAGGGTTACATTATAGTAACTTTCTTGAGATGTAAGCAACCTTAGAAAGTAGTTGCTCCTCTGTGTTGTTCAGAGGAATTTAATTTTTGAATATATATATATATATAGTGTTTGTATGTACACACACACACACACACACACACACACACACACACACACACACACGGTCAAAAGCTTATGCATACATCTGCAAAGAAGGAAAGGAGGAAGAATAGGAAAGATGAGAAAACTGAATAAGGAAGAGGTGACATTAATTTATACCTAGATCTAGATTCTACAGTGAGTTCTTATTTAGGACACTTTGCCCAAAATTCACAGAATGAAAAATAGACGAATAGTATCTCATAGAAATGCTCAGGGCGCTCTGCATCCAAATCCCGTGGGGGAGAGAGCTAGACTCTCAGAAGTACAGACAATCCTGAGGGTTCAGGGGAGACCACCACTTCTGCTCACATTCCTGGCCCAAGAGGAACCTGCTTAGTGCCCTCTGGATTCAGGAACCTAGGAGCATTCACCAGCAAGAACCTTCTTGTTTCTGTCTGCTCCCAGAACTGAACCAGTTCCACAGCTCTCTGTACCCAAGTCCCATGGAGGAGAGAGCTGGACTCTCAGAAGTGCGAACAATCCCTAGAGCTCAGAGGATACAACTACCTCTGCTCACATTCCTGACCCAAGAGGAACCCTTCTAGTGCCCTCTGTACCCTCTGGGCACAGGAACCTAGGTGCAGTCAGGGGCAGGACACTCACTTTTCTCCCTGCACCCAGAGCTGCAATCCAATTACCAGGAGCACCTACACACCTGAGAGCAGAGGTAAGACCAATTCTTCTGCACCAAACAACCCGCCTGGAGGCTTCAGGTCATACAAACCCAGAACAGCTCTCTGTTCCGAGATAGGAGTGCTAATACACAGGCCTATAGGCGGGTCAAGCCACTTCCAGAGACAGCAAGACCAGCTAACACCAAAGACAGCCTGATGGCAAGAGGCAAGCACGGGAACCTAAGTAACAGAAACCAAGACTACTAGACAACATCAGAGCCCAGTTCAAGCACCAAAGCAAATACTGGAAATCCAAACACATCTGAGAAGCAAGATTTGGATTTAAAATCACATCTCATGCTGATGACAGAAGACTTTATGAAGAACAAAAATAATTCCCTTAAAGATGTACAGGATAACACAGGGTAAACAAGTAGAAGCCCTTACAAAGGAAACACAAAATCCCTTAAAGAAGTACAGGAAAACACAACCAAACGGGTGAAGGAATTGAACAAAATGATCCAAAATTGAAAAATGGGAAAAGAAACAATAAAGAAATCACAAAGGGAGACGACCCTAGAGATAGAAAACCTAGGAAAGAAATCAACAGTCATAGATGCAAGCATCCCCAACAGAATACAAGAGATAGAAGAAAGAATCTTAGAGACAGAAGATACCATAGGAAACATTGACACAATTGTCAAAGATAATGTAAAATCAAAATGTTCCTAATCCCAAACATCCAGGAAATCTAGGACACAATGAGAAAATCAAACCTGAAGATAATAGGTATAGAAGAGAACAAAGACTCCCAACATAAAGGACCTGTAAATATCTTCAACAAAATTATAGAAGAAAACTTCCCTAATCTAAAGAATAGGAACTATTCTACAGAACTCCAAGTAGATTGGACCAGAAAAAGAAATTCCTCCCATCATATAATAGTCAAAACACCAAATGCACAAAACAAAGAAAGAATATTAAAAGTGATAAGGGAAAAAGGTCAAGTAACAAATAAAGGCAGACCTATCAGAACTGCACCAAACTTCTTACAAGATTCTATGAAAGTCAGAAAGAAGATTCTGGGCTGATGTCATACAGACCCAAAGAGACCACAGATGCCAACTTGGGCTACTATATCTAGTAAAACTCTCAATTAACATAAGTGGAGAAACCAAGATCTTCCATGACAAAATGAAATTTATACAGTATCTTTTCACAAACCCAGCCCAAAAAAGAATAATAAATGGAAAATCCAACACAAGGAGGGAAAGTACACCCTAGAAAAAGCAAGAAAGAAATCTCCTTGCATTGAAAATAAAGAAAAAAGCCACAAAAATGTAATTCCACCTCTAACAACAAAAATGACAGAAAACATCAATCACTATTCCTTAATATCTCTTAACATCAACGGACTCAATTCCCCAATAAACAGGCATAGACTAACAGACTGGATATATAAAGAGGACCCAGCATTTTGCTGCATACAGGAAATACATCTCCGTGACAAAGACAGACACTATCTCAGAGTAAAAGGCTGGAAAACAATCTTCCAAGCAAATGGTCCCAAGAAACAAGCTGAAGTAGCTATTCTAATATCGAATAAAATCTACATTCAACCAAAAGTTATCAAAAAAGGTAAGGAAGGACATTTCATAATTATCAAAGGAAAAATCCACCAAGATGAACTCTCCATCCTAAATATCTATGCTCCAAATGCAAGGGCACCTACATTCATAAAAGAATCCTCACTAAAGCTCAAAGCACACATTATACCTCACAAAATAATAGTGGGAGATTTCACCACCCAACTATTATCAATGGACAGATCTTGGAAACAGAAATTAAACAGAGACATAGAGAAACTAAGAGAAGTTATGAACCAAATGAATTTAACATATATTTATAGAACATTTCACCCTAAAACAAAAGAATATAACTTCTTCTCAGCACCTCATGGTGCCATCTTCAAAACTGACCATATATTTGGTAGCAAAACAGGACTCAGCACATACAAGAAGATTGAAATAATCCCATGCATGGTATCAGTTCACCACAGTCTAAGGCTGGTCTTCAATAACAACAAAAACAACAGAAAGCCCACATACATATGTAAGTTGAACAACACTCTACTCAATGATAACTTGGTTAAGGAAGAAAGAAAGAAAGAAGTTAAAGACTTTTTAGAACTTAATGAAAATGAAAGCACAACATACCCAAACTTATGGGACACAATGAAAACAATTATAAGAGGAAAACTTATAGCTTTGACTGCCTCCAATTAGAAAGTGGGGAAAGCATACATTAGCTGCTTCAAAGCGCACCTGAAAACTCTAGAACAAAAACAAGGAAATACACCCAAGAGAAGTAGACAGCAGGAAACTCAGGGATGAAATTAACCAAGTAGAAACAAAAAGAAATATACAAAGAATCAACAAAATTAGGGAGCTGGTTTTTTGAGATAATCAAAAAGATAGATAAAATCTTTGCCAGAATAACTAGAAGGCACAGAGAAATTTACAAAATCAAAAATGAAACAGAGATATAACAACAGAACCTGAGGAAATTTAAAAAATCATCTGTTTCTACTACAAAAACCTATATTCAACAAAAGTGGAAAATCTGGATGAAAGGGACAATTTTCTAGAGAGATACCAGGTACCAAAGTTAAATCTGGATCAGATAAACCTTCTAAACAGTCCTATAAATCCTAAAGAAATAGAAGCAATTATTAAAAGTCTCCCAACTACAAAAAGCCGAGGACCAGATGGGTCTAGCGCAGAATTCTATTAGACTTTATAACAATACTGTCCAAACTATTCCACAAAATAGAAACAGGAGGAGCACTACCCATATCCTTTTATGAAGGCACAAATATACTTATACCAAAACCACACAAAGAACCAACAGAGAAAGAGGACTTCAGACCAATTTCCCTTATGAATAGCAATGCAAAAATACTCAATAATATCCTTGCAAACCGAGTCCAATTACACATCAAAATGATTATCCATCCTGATCAAGTAGGCTTCATCCTAGAGATGTGGGGATGGTTCAATATATGGAAATTCATGAATGCAATTCACTATTTAAACAAACTCAAAGAAAAAAAAACACATGATCATCTCATTAGATGCTGAGAAATCATTTGACAAAATTCAGCACCCCTTCATGTTAAAAGTCTTAGAAAGATGAGGAATGTAAGGCCCATAACTAAACATAATAAAAGCAATATACAGCGAACAGTAGCCAACATCAAACTCAGTAGAGAGAATGGTGAAGCAATCCCACCAAAATCAGGGACTAAACAAGGCTGCCCACTCTCTCCCTACTTATTCAATATAATTCTTGAAGTCCTTGCCAGAGCAATCAGACAACAAAAGGAGGTCGAGTAGATACAAATTGGAAAGGAAGAAGTCAAAATATCAGTCTTTGCAGATGATATTATAGTATAGTTAAGTGACCCCAAAAGTTCCACCAGAGAACTACTAAGCCTGATAAACTACTTCAGCAATGTGTCTGGATATAAAATTAACTCAAACAAATCAGTAGCCTTCCTCTACGTAAAAGATGTACAGGCTACAAAAGAAATTAGGGAAATAATACCCTTTCCAATACTCCCAAATAATATAAAATACCTTGGTGTGACTCTAACCAAGCAAGTGAAAGATCTGTCTGACAAGAACTTCAAGTCTTTGAAGAAAGAAATTGAAGAAGATCTCAGAGGCTAGAAAGATCTCCCATGTTCATCGATTGGCAGGATTAATATAGTAAAAATTGCCATTTTGCCAAAACCATCTACAGATTCAATGCGATCCCCATCAAAATTCGAACTCATTTCTTCATAGAGCTAGAAAGAGCAATTTGCAAATTCATTTTTAATAACAAAAAACAAAAAACAAACAAACAAAAGGATAGCAAAAACTATCCTCAACAATAAAAGAACTTCTAGGGGAATCACCATCTCTGACCTCAAGTAGTATTGAAGAGCAATAGTTATAAAAACTGTATGGTATTGGTAAAGATATAGGCAGATAGAATTGAAAATGTAGAAATGAACACACACACCTATGATCACTTGATCTTTGACAAAGGAGCTAAAACCATCCAGTGGTAAAAAGATAACATTTTCAAAAGTGGTCCTGGTTCAACTGGCGGTCAGCATTTAGAAGAAGGAAAATGGCCTCATTCTTATTTGTCTGTACAAAGCTTAAGTCCAAGTGGATCAAGGACCTCCACATGAAACCAGATATATTCAAACTAATAGAAGAAAAAGTGGGGAAGAACCTTGAACACATGGGCACTGGGCAAAATTTCCTGAGCAAGGGACCAATGGCTTATGCTCTAAGAACAATAATTGAAAATGGGACCTTAGAAAACTGCAAAGCTTCTGTAAAGCAAAGGACACTGTCATTAAGACAAAATGGAAACCAATACATTGGGAAAAGATTGTTACCAATCCTACATCTAATAGAGGGCTAATATCCAAATATATAAAGAACTAAAGAAGTTAGAAACCAGAGTCAAATAACCCTATTAAAAATTGGGTACAAAGCTAAACAAAACATTCTCAGCTGAGGAATATTGAATGGCTGAGAAGTACCTAAAGAAATGTTCAACATCTTTAGTCATCAGGTAAATGCAAATCAAAACAACCCTGAGATTCCACCTCATACCAGTCAGAATGGCTAGGATCAAAAACTCAAGTGAGAGCAGATGCTGGCGAGGATGTGGAGAAAGAGGAACATTCCTATGTTGTTGGTGGTATTGCAAAGTAGTACAACCACTCTGGAAATCATTCTGGAGGTTCTTCAGAAAATTGAACATTGCGCTACCTAAGGACCCAGCTATACCACTCCTGGGCATATACCCAAAAGACGCTCCAACATATAACAAAAACATGCTGCACTGTTCATAGCAGCCTTATTTATAATAGCCAGAAGCTGGAAAGAACCCAGATGCCCTTCAACAGAGGAATGAATACAGAAATGTTGTACATCTACACAATGGAGTATTACTCAGCTATCAAAAACAATGACTTCATGAAATTTGTAGGCAAGCAAATGGATGGGATTAGAAAATATCATCCTGAGTGAGGTAACCCAAACACACACACACACACACACACACACACACACACACACACACACACACACACACACACACACACACACACACACACACACACACACACAGAGAGAGAGAGAGAGAGAGAGAGAGAGAGAGAGAGAGAGAGAGAGAGAGAGAGAGAGAGAGAGAATCACATATGGTATGCACTCACTGATAACTGGATATTAGTTCAAAAGCTCAAATTACCCAAGATAACAATCTAGAGAACACATGAAGCTCAAGAAGGAGGATGAGCAAAGTGTGGATGCTTCAGTATTTCATGGAAAGGGGGCCAAAATACTTAGAGGAGGAAATGAGGAGAGAAAGTGTGGAGCGAAGGCTTAAGGAATGGCCATTCAGAGCCTGCCCCACCTGGGAATTCAGCATATATATCCATCAAAACTGGACAATATTGATGAAGTCAAGTAGTACATGCTGACAGGAGCCTGATATAGCTGTCTCCTGAGAGACTCATACAGAGTGTGACAAATATAGAGGTGAATTCAAGCAGCAAACCATTAAACTGAGAATAGGGTCCCCCTAGAGAAGTTATAGAAAGGATTGAAGGAACTGAAGGGACTTGCAACCCCATAAGAACAGCAATACCAACTAACCAGAGCTTCCAAAGACTAAACCACTACCCAAATGCTACACAAGGACAATCCCATGGTAGAACTGCATATGTAGCAGAGGATGGCCTTGTTGGGCACTAATGGGAAGAGAAGCCCTTCGTCCTGCCAGGGATGGATGCCCCAGTGTAGGGGAATGTCAGGGTAGGGAGGCAGGAAGGGGGTATTTGGGGAGGGGGAAATACCCCTATAGAAGAAGGTGGAGGGGGATGGGATAGGGGACTTGGACAGGAATCAGGGAAAGGGAAATAGTTGAAATATAAATAAAAAATATCCAATAAAAAATGTGCAGGGAAACTGTGCTAATTGACTGTAGCATTGTTCCTCTGAAAACTAAGCCTCTCTTTCTCACAGTCCTCTCAAATATAGTTATGGAACAATTTTCTATATACCCTTGGCAGTTCTACTTGTGATGAAGCCTATTTTCCTTATCTTACATAAACGCAAATTCATGCTTACTTCTTACATAGTATACATTCTATAAGAACTAAATTAAAATATCATAGAAGCTCAGAAAAAAATGTTATCATCTAATACATTTTACTTGTGAAATTCAAGAAAAACTCATTTCTTTCATTTGTTCATCACAATAAACATAATATAGCATTCGTAAAAATAATTCTAAAGTTTTTTGGTTCATAACTTCCAATTTTCACAATGTAAATACTATGGCACACACGGTAGTAAACAAGGGCAGTATTATTTTAAAAACTACTCACCAAGGTTTTTAAAATGCATAAAAATCATAAGATAAATGATTTCATTCACATTGAACTTAGCAATAAAAGAATCAGCAAAAGCAATAGTATAAATATGTCAATGTGCTTCCTGAAAAACAGTCGGGGTACTTGCATTATAGTTTGAATGCCTTGTTATTGAAAGCAAAAAATTCAACAAGGTTATGCGTACTTTCTAGAAGATGAATGTTAGCAAAAGTAACGCAAAATCGATTAACATTTTGAAATACTAATTCAAACCCTCCTTTTCTTCATGGAATAACTTCAACTTGAGATAAAGGGTAGGTTACTGTTCCTTTTAGAATTGCATTGTGTTCTTCTGCCTTGTTCACTGGGAATAGGCTGAATAAGAAAATTACTCTGACAAAATAAGAAAATTAACCTCTGCGTACATGAAGGTCCATTTTTACTGAACTAGTTCAGTAATTGCTCTACTTAATTTTATCTAAAGTATATTTAGAATACTTTTTACTCAAACTATGTACTCGTTCCAGTACAACTTTCAGTGTCTGATTTCAAGACTCCATCATCCTTTAACAATACTAGTGTCTCTTGTTAAAAGAGTATTTTCTTCACAACTCATGCATACCCTTACAAACACACACACACACACACACACACACACACACACACACGCACGCACGCACATGCATAGACACATTCTATCATTTGATTATCATATTCAGCACAATAAAATTATACATAGATGTTCTTCTGTTCTTTCCAGAGATGAATAATAAAAATATCTGTAATGATCAGTACAGACATAAGTATTTTAGTACTAAGTATATACTACACCATGGTATCTAAAGTGAACCATGATTAAACAGGTAGACACTTAGGACCTGTGAAGTGTAAGATACTTCAATAGTGTCTCACCATACTTTGTTTTGTTTGTGTAGAAATGTTAGCTTATTGTTTGTTTGTTTTTTTTAAATCAGACTGTGGGTTTTCTTTCTCTTTTTTCTTTTTTCTTTTCTTTTCTTTTTTTGTGGTGGTTTTGTTTATTTATTTATTTATTTTTTTTTTGGCCAGTGCAATGTTCAATATGTACAAAACTGAAGTGTTGTTTTTAAAGAAATTTGTGGTAAGTTGACTTCACAGATGTGGGACCCATAGACGAAACATACCTTGTTTTCTGAGGCTATTCCAGTGTCAACCCTGAAGCTGATCCATGAGAAGGAACTTTTGTGAATGTGTGTGGATGAGTTTGTGCCTGGACTTAAGAAAAGATTAACTCACTGAACTCCAATCAGATTTGAATGTGTCCAGGCTGCACGTTGTAGCACAGGACTTTATTTTCATATAGTCAACTCTGTGTTCTGTCTAAACACAGGGTTGCTGTAGTTGCTGTTCTTCAGGAGATGAGCATCCTATATAAGAATCACCGAAAAATGTAGCTCAAAGCAATTAATGTACCGACACTGTTTTACAGCAAAACTCCGGGAGTCCTGCTTTGATCCAGGCAATATAATGAATGGTACCAGACTTGGAATGGATTATAAATTGGGGTCAACAGTTACCTATTACTGTGATGCTGGCTATGTTCTCCAAGGTTATTCAACACTCACGTGTATCATGGGAGACGATGGAAGACCTGGATGGAATAGAGTCCTACCAAGTTGTCATGGTAAGAAATACAACTTTTGATAACGTTTTATTATTATATAAAATATTCTATATTCTTAACAGACATTCCTCTAAAATCCAAATACCAGTGTGTTATAGACAATAGAAAGTTTATGAAGTGTTGAAAAAGAATTTCATAACAAATTTCTTCAGAAAAGTATATATATTCTTAGCTGTCTCTATGAAGGCATAGTTTGTGTAACAAGGGAGTATTGTCAATGCATAGATATTTATAAATGTTTTATTTTACATATCTGGATTAAGTGATAATTTGACACAATTAGATAAATATAATACCATGTTATTGATGTGAAAATTTATTTCAAAAGGAACAGAACAACATGCATTTCTCTAAAAAGAAGATGTTAGAAGGAAAAACAATACTCCAGTGTTTTAAAACTGTATACTTGCACACAATTCTGTATAAAAAGGCCTTTCAAGGACAAGCAAAGATTTCAGTGTAGAAGACTAATACAGACATGTAAGTCATTTGAATGACCTTAATGCGTTGTGCCAAGGTGCACACAGGCTATTAGAAAATGATGTCACCTGGGAAAGAGTATCCAAGTATGAGTACCACCAATGAGTCATAAAATCAACCTATTTAGTTATGATCATGATTTCTAAAATGGATATATAATTGAGTCAAATATACTTGAAGTAAAAAGAAGAAAATATTCAAACTCACAAAATAAAGCAAAAGAACTTTTATTTTTGGAATATTTAGTTTTATGTACAGATATGCAAATATAATAGATATATGTTGCTCCTGTGTATAAATGGTTGTATGTATAGCCATCTATTTAATTGTGTGTTCATTGGGCCATTCTGTAAAAGTAAATATATTACCTTAGATTATATTTTAAGAAATGAAATAGAAAGAAAAAAGTCCTTGATATGATGATGAAATGAATGGATTGTCAGTTTCTAACATACATACTTATTCTCATATAATGTATTCATTTGAAATAATTATGTATGATTATGGATCTACCCAAGTTATTTGATCTCTTTAAGCTTATTTTTTCTTACTGATCAAATTAGGAAATTTCATACTCACCTACAAATTTGTTTGTGTGAGAAACAGAGAGCCAAATTCTAATCCCAGGTTGTAATCTCAGAGTTTAGGAGACTGAGGTATGGCAGTTCTCAGTGAACCTGGAATACACAGCAAAATCCCAAGTCAAACAATCAACTAAATAAAAAATCTAGTGAGATAGTTCAGTCATAGGTGGAACATTAGTGATATATTTGTTGATTTCTTCTGAAACAAAATTATTTAGAAATAATCATTGTGGTGGTTTTAATGTGCTTGTCCTGGGGAGTGGCACTATTAGGAGGTGTGGCCTTGCTAGAGGACGTGTATCACTGTGGGTGTAGGCATGGAGACTCCCCACAGCTGCCTAGAAAACAGTCTGCTCCTGGCTTCCTTTGGAAAAAGATGTAGAAGTCTCAGCTCCACTAGCACCATAACTCCATGGGCGTTGCCATGTTTCCTGACTTGATGATAATGGACTGAACCTTAGAACCTGTAATCCAGCCCCATCACTTGATGATAATGGACTGAAATCCACTATCAGAACCTGTAATCCAGCCCCAATTTATGTGGTCTTCTATAAAAGTTCTTGGTCAAGGAGCCTCTTCTCAGTAATGGAAATCATTAGTAAGACAAAAGCTTGTACTAGCAACTGGGGCATTCCTCTGATAGGCCTGACCAGATTTTTGTTTGAAGGAATGTGGATTTTGAGAGTTGAATTTTGAAAGCCAGGGATTGCTTTAAGTGAGACTTAATGGACCATCTTAAAGAAATATAGAAGCATTGGTGCTGCAGGTGATTTGAACTCTGAAGATCGTTCTCCTGAAGTTTTGGTGAAGAATGTAGCTGCCTTTTGCCCTCATCTGCAGATCATGCCTGAGACTGAGGTAAAGAGATTTCAAGTCATGGCATGGACAAAAGAAGTGTCAACTCAACCAAACTTAGACTTTAACATGACGGTTCACTCTTATGAGAAATACTCTGATCAAGAGTACTAGTAATCTAATTTTGGCAAAGTACCACCTGGGTAAGCTTATTGTTTGTTTGAAGTTGAACAAGGAATAGTTTAGACTTTTAATCTGGAATGAACTACAATCTAGAAATGGAGGACAGGCTTTTAATCCAGATTTTGAATCTGAAAGACATAGGCTTTTGATCCAGATCTTGAGGCAGAATGGCCATGAAAAGCTTAGGATCAGGCATGGTGGTACATGCCTTTAATCCCAGGAGACAGAGACAAGCAGATCTCTCTGTTCAAGTTCAGTCTACAGAGCAAGTTCTGCAGACTTAGGCAGTGAGGTAATTGGAAAACAGAAAGCTTGTGATAACGTAATAAAACAAGGGGGCCATGTTTCAGGTCCAGCAAGCAACAGAACTATATAGCTTTGGCCACGTGCCTCTAGTCTTAGAGGTTAGACTAGAAGGGACTACTGGAAATACTGGTGCTAGTTATCTGGAGCTAAGAAATTATCTGATTAAGAAGAGATGAGCATTAGTGAGGTGAAATATTCTGGGAGTTGTTTTCTGAGAGCACAAAGAAGCTGTGTTCCAGAGATAGCCAAGGTTGTACCTGGTGCTGCAGTTGTACTTGGGAAAGTCTAAGAGTCACCCAACTAGTACTGGTTTTGAAAGGATGGATGGGTCATAAGAGCAGCTGAGGCTTGGAGAAAGGTCATGGAAGGCCTGGTGAAGGTGGAACCTCAGTTACAGTTGACAGCCCCGGACTGAAGGGGACATGCAAAGAAGTAAGCCTATGAGGGGCTATTGGTGAAGCAACAGAAGATCCCATTAGATTGAAGCTGTCAGTGCCATGGGATAACCACCAAGAACAGATGCAGTGGAGTGGAGTCAACCAGAACCTGAAGTGCTATAGACAGCAAAGCTGCAGAAGTGACCCAAGCCATTTGGTGGAGCCCAAAAGGTCATGTGTGGTTTCCAGAGATTGGAACAAGAAGCTGTGGAGTTGAAGTTGCTGTGAACCCGAGATGTTAAAGGTGCCAGAGCTGTTGGATATCTGCTGAGGAAAGCTGTTAATAGATAGTGGAATTAGTCCAAAAGAAAGAAGTGTATTGCAGTCATCAAAGCAGAAAGCTGTTGGATATCTGAAGAGAACTTTGACATCAGACTTGGAGATGCTGAGTTTGGACTTTGCCCACTTGGCCTTTGGTCTTGCTTTGGTACAAGATTTCCTCATTATCACATTTTGGAATGGTAATGTACATCCTGTGATAGTGGAGGTATGTGATCTGCATTTTGATTTTTATTTTATAGGGGATTACAGTTATGTGATTAGATGAACATAAGAAGAAACTTTGAACTTTGGGCTTTTAACATTGTTGAGACTGTTATAGACTATGGAGAGTTTTGATGTAGCTCTAAATGTTTAAGCATATGCTATGGTTAGGTATGGCCCACATAGACTCATTTGAACAAGACTATATTTGAACAAGACTATGGGAATCAGGGAATGGAATATGATGGTTTGAATATCCTTGGCCGAGGAAATCATACTATTACACATACATACACATATGTGTGTATGTGTATGTGTATGTGTGTGTGAGGGTACCCATATATATTTCATTTTGGTAGTAAACATACCATTATGTTTCTTAATATGTGAGCACTTGCATATTTCACTTACATTCATAGAATACAGAGTCATTTATTACTTTTAGCTTACTCAAAGGCAAAGTTTATGAAAATCAGATTAAATTTGTTCATTTGATACTTAAATTGTAAGAAACATAACTTGAAGATAAATTAGTCATAACAACTTAATACGTACTACAGTTAGAGAATACAAACTTTTAAGTTAGAACTAGATATATTTAATTTAAATAATATTTTAAATAAGTTTAATCACTTCTTGGCCTTTTGGTTAAGATAAAGTTTAGCTATGAGTCCTTATTCAAAATTTAGATAGTAATCTGATCATGGCTTATGGCAAATTGTGTGGCTTATATTACAATATTTTATGAAGTTATTGGAAGTCTGTTATATAATTCAATGTATTTGCTATCTCACAAAAAGAATTAGAAATATTTTAGAGGACTAATAAGAATATTACAATCCTATTTATTTCCTTAATTTTAATTTTATATAACATTAAATGGCTTTCTAATATAGTAACAACATTTAAGGGTCAGTTATTGCCTACATCATATGTAAGTGTTCCAGAAATTTCACTATTCTTAAAAATAAATTGTTATTTTTAGAAGAATTTTTTCTATTTATGGGTGATTAAATAATATTGTAAAATTACATATATTTAATTCAATGATTATCTTTTCTGCCCCATTGTAATCTTTTTTTGACAATCTGTTTTTTTTTCCTAATAAACTTTCCCAGATATTTGTGAAATTTCTCTGATCCAACTCGATGTATAACTGTGTGATATCATCTAATGATAGGAAAGCAGTTATGTGGTAGCAACTCCCTTTCAATCTGTCTCTTCCAATTATATTCTCCAGTTGTCATAGTGGTTGCTTCTGCTATATGTTAGTATGTTCATGCCTGTTACTTATTTAATACTACTGGAGAATTAGGTGGCTGCTTCTGTTCAGCTTTTCATACTAGATCTCATTCAACAGGAAGAGCCTAAGGATTTTAAAACATTGTCAGGGCATGCTAAACTATGCTTGAATATTCAAAAAGTTCATAGTTGCCTGTTAGAATATAATACATAATGCTAAAAATAAATGCTTTGAGTATCTATTTGTGTTGTGCGTTGGGCACTGAAACCAAAACCTTGTTCTATCTTTTTGACATAAGACTTCAACCACCTGGTGATAGTATATAAACTCACAACATAACTTTGTTTGCCTTCTTAATGTTTTCTGAGATTCACTCAAGAAACACATAAAGTGCTATGGAGTGGTCATTTACCAATTTTGGCTAAGCATATGATTAATATATATACACAGACTCTTATAAAAAGAAGACTTACAGGCTAGAGCAGAATCATAGCAATTTACAAGATACAATGGAATTAAAAGGCAGGTTTATTACCTCTGCTTAGGATTATGTTTCATTTTCATTCTCAAAAAATATGTTTTAAGGAGCTTAGTATAGATACATTGAGATTTATGTTTGTCAGTAATAGGTCCAAAACAATTGCATTGTGTTGTAATTTCTGCTCAGTGATGAGAAACCCTGCAGTTTATCACAGAAGATTGTCACATATACTAAAAGGTAGCAGAAAAGCATATGCATAACCATAATTTTCTTGAATTTAACATAAGAAAACTGTTCTTAGAAACCAATTTTATTCTATGTAATTTTAGAAGCATCTGTTGAACAAAAATGTAGTTGTTAACAAACATATTGGATTAAAATAACAGCCATGTATGAGGGTTATTCATAAATCTCATTAAATCTCATTCAATATTAAGAAAGGAAATTAAGCAAATAGGGATATTCTCTCTCTCTCTCTCTTTCTCTCTCTCTCTCTCTCTGTGTGTGTGTGTGTGTGTGTGCGTGTATATATATATATATATATATATATATATATATATATATTATCCTACTTAATCATGTTGACTTATTTTAGCTAAAGGGGCAGTTGTAAGTTAACTTAGAGCACTGAGTCCTCTAAGAGGTATATCTTCTCAGTTAACCAGTTTTTCTGTTCTATTCTCCATGTAATAGTTTACAAAGTAAGGATGACTTTTAAAGCATACATGGGTGTGGGCCTCTGTGCTGGATTTTTCAGTGGAGATCTCTGGTCTGGCTAGGTGTGGGGATTCAGGAGAAGGGATGAGAACTCAGGCAGGAGTGAAAGGGCTCTTCACCACCTCCACTGGTGTTGTTCTGACTCTGTTTCAGGTCAGGATTAGCCAGCAGAGGACTGAAGCTGGCAAGGGAAGTAAGAGGTTTTCTGGTGGCAATTATGGGAGAGTAGATCTCTTGCCCAAGCAGCGGTGTTACAGCTCTTTTGACAGAAGCTCTCAGATGATGATGAAATGATTCTTGCACACCTTTAATACTGAACACGATTCTTAAATACAGTTTTAGGATGATTCAGTGTCTGAAAACAGGTACTTCCTATAGGTTTGGCCTGAGACCAAATCTACATACTTGAAGTTATGGTCATGCCCCTATGATTGATCTGTCTTGAGCATGTCATCAAGTACTCACCTGTGGAAGAGGGGCTTGGGACATTGCCCTAGGTGACTGGTCTGTCTCAAACCTGTCTATAGGGGGTCTGTGGGGACCTGCAGCTAGTGAGGTTTTGATCTTCTTGGGGACTGGGAGTGTACCTGCCATCCCTTTTAGGGTCTCAACAGGAATCAGTACCTTTCACAGCCCGCCGCCCGGCATACGGGATACATAAGCATCAATTCAAGGACACCAATGACTTTGCAAAAACAAAAGCAAAAACAAAAAAACCACAAACAACAACATACCTGATTAGGTTATAATACTAAGATACACTTTATCTGCCCCAACACACTGTTTCTCCTTTTCTCTGTTTCCATGGATATGCTCTACCATTAGCATCATTGTTTCTTCCTACCACAAATTTCTGTTCCCACTCGGAGCTTCCACAGTTCCTGTTTTCTTAGCCTGAAATATTCTCCTATTTTTGCTTTCTGTTCTTGTTGTAAGCACCAGGACCAAAATCAGTTGGGGAGGAAAGGGTTGTTGTTGCTGTTATTGTTGGTTTTCACTGTGAAGGAAAGCAAGAATATGAGTTCAGGTAGGAAATAGAAGAAAACTGCTTACTAATTTGGTCTCCATAGCTCGTTCAGGTTTCTTTGTGTAATATTGGATGCTCTGGAGCCGACTCCTTAGAGAAGGCTGGTGTGGAACGCACCAAGATCTGTCTTCTTCTGCCTCTCATGCGCTACAATTAATGACCTGCATTTTTATAGTTTATGACTACTTGTCCAGATGTGACACACCCTATAACACACTAGTATCTCTCACATAATCATCATTCAAAAAAGTGGCCCACAGATTTTCCTGCAATGACCAATTGAATTTTCTCAATTGGCATTCCCATTTCCCAGATGATTCAACATTGTGTCAAATTGACAAAAACGTAAGTACCAAAAATTATATTTTCAACTCTTGCTTGACTGTCTTTCTCACTTATTTTAAAATATAAACACTTGTCTTACAGTTAAAAAAAATTTCCTAGTTATTTTTGCCCCGATTCATAGATCTCAGAATGGAATCAGTATCTACACCTGAAACCACAACTGTATGCCCATAATAAAAATATCTCTGATATATAAAACCCCCAGGTACACTAAGGGCCTCAGAAACTTGAAAGTGAATTACGAAATATGACATTATTTTAGTAGTAAACTATCAAAGGAAATAGCCATGGATCATACCCTTCCAAGTGCACAATCTGGTGAAACACATAGAAGCAAAATCTATGTTCACAATAAAAGGTGTAAAAACACAGGTAGATGGCTCCGACTTACTTACAAAGAGACACAATCCCAAAGAGACACTACAATCCCAGGAGCAGAATTTGTGTTATAAGTGAAGAAAACAAATAAACAAACAAACAAAATAAAGTTCCATTAATGTTCAGAGTCACACCTTTTTAACAAATTGTCTCACAAAGCTTTTATTACTGCATTGGATGAGCTCTCCAATGATCAATCATAGGAACAGTGGGATAACGTGGGAAGATGTCAGTGAGCCTTAGGTTTTTTGTTTTTTTTTTTTTAAGATTTATTTATTTTATGTATGTGAGTCCATTGCCACTGTCTTCAGACACACCAGAAGAGGGCATCAGATCACACCACAGGTGGTTGAAAGCCACCATGTAATTACTGGGAGTTGAATTCAGGACCCCTGGCAGAGCAGTCAGTACTTTTAACCACTGACCCATCTCTCCAGCCCAAGTCATAGATTTTAAGACAATAGAAAGCTAGAGTTCTAATGTTCTCAAATAAGTTTTGTTGTTGGTGTTGGGAGAGGTTTGACTCCAAAGGATTCACAGGATGTCATCCTGCAAGAGTTCTTGTTCCTGAAATTTGAGTTAGGTTGAGAAATGGCGTACAGGCTGGCAAAGCTGAACTAAGAGAACATAACTAGCCCTCCTTCTGGCTGAATAAGTGAAGGATAGTGTGACAGCCTGAGAGCTCGTGTTGTGAACTTACTCCCTTTATTTAGGGAATACTACATCCATAAATGGACTTTTTAATTGTCCTTTTGTTCACATTACCAATCAGCTTACAAAGTATTCTTAGTTGGCTTAGGAAGTCTCATTACTTTTATTTAACTTCTTCAAGCCTACCACTTATATGGCAAGAGATATTTCTCTTATCCTCCTTACCTGATTCCTACTGTATTATCCATTAGATTTCATTTGAAATTCTCTTTAAAACTACTTTATTTCTGAATACTTTTTTAATCAAGGCAGGTTACAGAACTGAGGGAAGTGGAGTCAGGAGAATCAGGAGTTGAAGGGCAACCTTGGGTGCACTGAGAATTTGAAGCCAACTTGGAGTGCATGAGTTTTTGTTAAACACCGAGTTACTGAATAACTTCATGTGGTTTCCATAGTGACCACACATGTTCAATCACAGTACAGTGATTTGTATACTCAAAACTAAATTAATACTCAGTAAGTAATTTTATTTTAACAGTTTTTGGAGTATATCTTTAAAATAATTCTGCGGTAGGTGCTGGAGAGTTGACTTGGTGGTTAATCAAAGTCTTGCTTCTGAATATTTGTTATGCTTCTATGGTCTTACATAGGTGGGGTTTTATTGACTTTTCTTTTCTTTTTTTAATTTCTACAACCTAAGAATGCTCAGAATATTTCTGTTTGAACTTTAGTACATTTTGTGTGCTCACAATATTTGAAAATTATTTATTAAAAATTCATACACTTAGCATAGTTTTAGAGCTTGAAATTTTTACATCTGGATTTTACATCTGAAATTCACATCTGGATCAGACCTAATTGCTGGAAGGTGTCCTGGCAGAGTACAGAGGAAAAGAGGACAAATGTAGGCCTTCCTGCAAGACACAAGAAGACAGAGGTAAATGTTGAAACAGACGGAGTCTGTAGGGAACCCAAACTCTGTTCTCATTAACTTACTCTCCAAGTAAAAATCCAGCCCAGTGGTAATAGCACCGTTCTGTGTAAGAGGCAAGGTCTCTCAAGCTCCGATCTCTTCTTAGAGCACCTGCCTGTCAGATTTGCCCTGACTCCTCAAATGCAGGAGTCTGATAAGTACATTCAAAACATAGCCATTTAAAAATATTTTATAAATTGATATGTATCAAAAACAGGTTGTTAGATTAGAGGTTTTCCACTTATTTCTGGAATATTACTTCAGGCTAAATAGAGGAGTTAAATGAAGACAAATTTATTCAAAACTATTAACTAAATGTCTAAAATGTTTTCACATTTCTTCTCAAATGTAACTTTGAGTAAGAAATAACGACCTTAATACTTTTTAGCCATAGTTCTAGCAATTCTTTTGAAAATATACACTGCTGTTTCTTTTGAAATAAGTCTATTTACTTTTTAATAAAATAAGCTTATTTGCTTAATACTAATGTAAATCCTACATTTTACTTTAAGAGCTCATTCACTCAACAATGATGTATAAATCTGTTAAACAAATATGTTGAGATTAAGAACCCAATCCTCACCTGACCCCATTGTTCATCTTGGAAGTATTTGTCAAAAAAAAAAAATACAAGCTTTCTTTACCATTTGAAGAGAAAAGTAGAAAAATTTAAAGATTTCTAACTTCAGTTTGATCTCTAACTAGAAACCTCTTATGACCTAAATTTAAGGAAATTATATTTTCTATATATTTGAAGATATAATTAGCTAAACTAATCATCCTAAGTCTTTAATTCAGATGTGACTTGATGATAACTAAAAATCATTTTTAAATTATATTTTGCTTCTGCTATATGTGTATACATATGTGTCATACATACTTTCATGTAGAGATCAGAGGAAAACTTGGAGGAAATCATTTCTTTCCAGCCACCATAAGGTGGACAGAAGTCAGTAGGGCAGACCTGGGAATGGTCCTTTCCCACTGTGGATCAAAGCTAAAGTTTTTATTCCAAAGTTCTCAGAGGTAGACGAAACTCTAGAGTAGTGTTCCATTATGAATGCATATGCAGCTTATCTAGTTAACACATTGAGACTCACAAATACATTATCTATCCAGAGAGTCTGCCTCAAGCATCAGTCTAGACATCATTAATGATGTTGCAAATAAATCTCTGGTGCCATGGATTAATGCTATGTGGAACACCCTATGTGCAGATCGTTTTCCTGAAAATCAATGCTATTCAGTTATGTGCATTTTTTGCACATTTTTTGTGACTACTGTGCTTCAGCTCATATTTGACCGGCATCTCCAGGATGGTGGCATGCCCTTGATATTATTATCATATTCACATCTCCTCAACTCTAAACTGTCATATAATCTGCATTTAACGTAGGCTTCAGAGGTACCTTATGTTAGTGGTTTTATATCAAATGAGGAAAACATATAGAAAGTTGAATGATTTCATTGATTTTTTTTTCCTTACTGCTAAAGAAAATAAAGACTACTAGTAATAACATTAAAGTCAAGGAGACATTCACATGTTCTTAGCAATAAGACTAAGTATAACAAATCTTCTACTGGTGACAGAAATCCTGCTAACAATTCTTTCTACTTAACCTAAAAATTAATGAAAACTATGTCATTATTGTATGAACACATCTATAATGCAACATGGGTTACTGGCACTCTGAAAAAGAACATACAAGAGTAAAGAGAGCCGTTTTCCTTTAAAGAATTTTACAAGAATTAAAACAAAGGAAAATTTCCCAATATTGGTGTTACATGCCTATAATTCTAGTAATTAAGAGGTCGAGAAGTTCAAGATCACCTTTAGCTATATAGCATTTTTTTGTGTATCCTAGAATAATTGATACTTTTTCTCAAAAATGGGACTTACTAATACTTAATAATAATGAAGAAAATAAGAATTATGTGTATTGTGTTTCTGTGAGAATCAAGGTGGCATTTTGGTTTTGCCTTTTGTCCTATGTTACCCATATGAGTTCCTCAGTTTCAAAGTTTTAGTGGCCAGAGATCTGGTTAGTACTATACAGTAAAGTAACAATAGTTTTCAAGTAAAATAACATCAACGTAAAGTCCTGGATGTTTCCCTTTCTTTTGTTAAATAAAGAAAATGTTACTAAGCTACATTTTTTAGCTCCAGTGGTCAAGCTTCTCGAAGGTTTCCTTCAAGATTCCTAAGGGAGAATTACATTTATATAAAGACAAAATTGAGCTGTGCATGTAAGTGAGACTCTGGTCCCCATCCACATGACCCTCAACAACCAGCCAGAGATCAATACCTTGAAAGGGACTTGAATTGAAATGATTCTGTTTTCCTTAGGAAACAATAGTGTAGTTTTGTCTACACTATTAGTTAGTTGAGGCATACTAACAAAATTGAAGATGTCAGCTCCTCCCTGAGGACAGCACTGTGCTGTAGAAGGTACCACAAAGACCATCTCTCTCTCCAGGAAGGAGTAAAGCAGTTAAGGAAGTTCTCCTGCTGAATTCATGTTTATGACTTGTAACTTTTTGCAGTGTTGAGGTCTAATTGACCTTCTTAAAGCCCTAGGAAAGCTCATTATATCTCCCAAAAGTTGGTAGATGGGGGCAGTTCCTCATTCATTTGACCCGTGTTCAGGTGTAATTGAAGATATGCTTCCTCTTGTCATTTTTGTTCATAGTTCTCTCTCTTCCAAGCATGGTTGGTAAAAAGTAAAGCTCAACTTTAAGACTCAATGTTTTATTTTTATTTCCAAAAGGATGAAATTTTATTATTATTAAGCCATATGTTACCACAAAAGGTTTCAAAGGTTTGATAATTTAGTCAATAGGAAAATATTAATAATGCATAGTTCATTTGCTATATTTTCTAAAAGAATTATTATTTATTTTATGTGTATGTATATGAGAATACCATAGCTATCTTCAGACAGACCAGAAGAGGACACTGGATCCAATTACAGATCATTGTGAGCCACTGTATGGTTCTTGAAAATTGAACTCAGGAACTCTGGAAGAACAATCAGTGCTCTTAACCACTGAGCCATCTCTCCAGCCCTCGTATGTTTTCTTAATATAACACCTTTAGCAAAAGTCCACCATGTTTTGGGGCATCATACTTCGTTCTAAAGGTACAGATAATATTAAAAGCATGGAAACAAAAACTTAATACCTCCTACAATCTAGAAATAGACATAACTACTAATGAGCCACATATACAATGACAGATACGATTATAGATGGCAGCCTTTCTCCTAAAATTACCCAATGGAGTGCTGTACAAAAATAGGAGCTTTATATAGCATTTAATTTAAGACAGACTTCCAAAGAGAGCAACACTGAGTTGAAGCTTTAGTACAAAATAGTACAAAGAAGTTTTTTCTATAAACTCATTTTACGCTAACATATTTGTGCTTTAAGTAACTTTAAAAAGAAACAGATTAGCATCACTCAAAATGTCTTAAAAATCCAATTCCAGCTAAACTGCATGAAGGATTTTAGCTTCATAAAGCATCAATAATTCACTAGCAGTCATTTTCAGGGGTTGTCATTGTCATGTATGCTTTATCACAGAATCGCAGGTTTGTGCCTGTCACAGAGAGGTGCAATAGTAGGAAATGGAAGGTCGTTACTTTTGCAAGCTGAAATTCTTATAGCGAAGAAGAGAATGTCTAGGAACTGGTGTCACGTTGGTTACACAACATGTCAACAAGATAAAGTTCACTCAACTTTGTACTCTAAGCAGATGACTTATATAGCCTGCATATTATATCACAATGTCTGAAATGGAGAGTCAAAAACAATGATATTCCATTCACACGTTAACCATCTGCATCCCCCAGGACTGCTACTAAATTTCTATGTCAGGTGATGAAAATATCTACCCCAGGATGCCAACCAACTCCTAGCATCTTCTATTGAACGACTCTTTCTCTTCCACTGATGGGAGCCATATCTCACAGAATCATTTTGGGTAAAGGGAACCCTTTCTGGTCAACAATATCTAATGAAAACAAAAACAATACATGAGGTTGATCGTACAACCTATTGGTTTTACATATTGAGTCATTAGAGTGCCTTCCATGGCCAATAATTACCATGTTGTGATGAAAAATTTTACTACTAAATGTACCACGAAGGACTGGAGAAATGGCTCAGTAAGAAAGATCTGCCGCCTTTTCTTGTGCAGACAGCTTATATATGATTGGTGGGACACACACAGTCTTCTGATCTCTGTAGGCACCTGGATCACCCAGGCATCTCCCCTCACCCCAACACATATAATCATAATCAAAATAAAATCAATATTTGAAAATAGCTCCAAAATAATATGAACTTATGCCAAAAATTATTACAGGGAGGATGGAAAATGATTTTAGCTTCTGTTCTGAAAAAAAGAAAGGAAAGGAAACCTCACAGCAATATTATTCACTGTTTTATTAATAAAGAGATAAGAATATACCAAAAGGTAGCAGCCAATAAATGTTAAATGAAATAATAATGCATATTTAATTGGCTTTATTTTTTAAAAGAATTTTATTTATTTTATATATGTGAGAATACTATATAATTATTGTATATAGTAATTTAATTTATGTTTTTTTTTCTTTTTTTTTTTCGGAACTGGGGACCAAACCCAGGGCCTTGCGCATGCTAGGCAAGCGCTCTACCACTGAGCTAAATCCCCAACCCCTGTAATTTAATTTAAAGGAGTATTTATCACCATTATAAATTTAAAGAAAAAAATCACCATTGGAGGTTTTATCTCTAAGGCAAGTAAGCAAACAGAACCAAGCCATGAAAACCATAACTGGACACATGGATATTTCCACAGTGATCAAAGTTTTGAACAAACATGAGAAGGAAAAGCATCAACTTTAATTTTAAGGTCAATACTGGAAATAATAGCTGTCTGTATTAAAATCCACAGCAGAGAGTTTAAGGGTCTGTTCTGGAAAGGTTTTATATTTTAAAACAATGCACCATGGGGACCTTTCAAATGTGTTCCATAAGAGAATTTATGCATTGTGACATTCAATCAGGCTATATCAGGGCATAAGTAATTTATGAGAAGTGAACCAGCAGTTTTGTAAGGTACAGCAGTCCTTTCAAACTGAAGTACCCCAGGTCGCAGCTAGTAAATTATTGATTTAATATAGCACCTTACTCTTCTATGACCTGTAAGAAGACATTGCTTTTCAAACTACCTCACTTAGTTTCTGAGAATAATTTATATATCATAATTTTCATTATACAGTGTATTTGATAATAAATTATACATTACAAAAGTAAAGAGACAGATAGGAAATTCCAAGTAGCTTGAAGCTACGTTGCATGTATTATGAAGTATCTAATATACCTGAACACTTCAAAGATATCTCTCTCCATGTTATTGGTTTGCTGTTCTATTTTACTTTCTGGAAAGGGGAAACTTGTTCTTCTCTGTCACACACTCCTGTCCTGTCTCAAACCACAAGTAGACAGGCTTATTTATGGCAAAAAAAAAATCTACAAAACTTGTTCTTATCTTCCTTGTCAGCTTTATCGTTGCATATATTATTCAGAAATAAAACTACCATTGGTACATGATAGTTTGGTCCTCACCTCAATGCACATTATTTTATGTATTTGGTTTCTAATTGTGTGATTTGTGTGCATGTGTGCATCTGCTTTGTGTGTGTGTATGTGTCTGTGTGTATGAGTGTGTGTGTGCCTGTGTGTGTGTGTGTGCATGTGTGTGTGTGTGTGTGTGTGTGTGTGTGTGTGTGTGTGTGTGTGTGTGAGAGAGAGAGAGAGAGAGAGAGAGAGAGAGAGAGAGAGAGAGAGAGAGAGATCACTTGGGATTGTTCTTGTTTAGTTGGGTTTGGCTTTTTAATTTTGTTGTTTGTTTTTCTATAGCTGAGAATTTTCTTTCTTTCTTTAAATTTTTATTTATTTATTATTCTCTAATATCTACATCCTACCTGCACTTTCCATTCCCTCTACTCCTCCTAGCCACTCCTGTCCCCTCTCTTTTCCCCTGCATTCACTTCTCCTCAATTTCCCTTCAGAAAAGAGCAGACCCCCCAAGGATATCACCTGAACAGGGCATAAAAAGTTACAGAATAGGCAGAAACCCTTATGTCAAAGCTGGTGGAGGCAACAGACTACGAGGGAAAAAGTCCAAGAGAAGACAAAAATAAGTGTGAAAAATAAGCCCCATTACCATAAAAACACCAAACTCCATAATAATATCACACATGCACAGGATCTAGCTTAGACCCATATAATCTCTGTGATTTTTGCTTCAGTCTCTGTAAGCCCCTACAACCCTTCTTATTTGATTCTGTGTGCTGTGTTTTCATGGTGTCTTCAACCTCTCTGGCTCCTACAATCCACCACCCCCACCCCAACACACATATACACCTCTTCAGCTGGGTTCCCCAAGCTCTGCCTAATGTTTGGCTGTGGGTCTCTAATCTACTCCCATCAGTTGCTGGATGAATTCTCTGCGAGGACAATTATCCTAGACACTGGTCTATAAGTATAAAAGAAAAGTATCATGTTTCCTTCTATTGACTTTTTTTCTTTATCGTTTTTTGTTTCTTTTTTAATCCCTCCCCACCCCCAGTTGTGTTTAGTTCCTTTCTAGCTGCCTACATTATCCACCTTCTGCTTCCTGTCCATACAGGCAATGTCAAGGATGGATTTTCTCTGGTGGCCTGTACATTGAGTTGGTTAGCCACTCCCACAAATTCTGTGCTCACCATTGCCCTAGTGCATCTTGAAAGCAGAACAAAGAGCAGGTTGAAGGTTTTATGACTGGGTAATGTCTCAATCCCACCACTGCAAGCCTTGCCTGGTCACAGAAAATTGCCAGTTCAGGATCCATGCCCCCCATTACTAGGAGAATTTACTAGGTCACCCTTATGTATTCCATGGAGTTTCCATTGCTTTATGTTTCCTAATCACCCAGGAAATGCACTCCCCCCCCACACACACACAATTCCCATCCCCTCTTCCAGTAATCTCTTTCTCCTCTTCCCCAACCTGATCTCTCCTGTTCCCAACACCACCCACCACCAGTCTACCTACAGAATCTGGAAAGGAGATTCATGTATCCTACCCCCAACTCTCCTTTTTTCTTAGCCTTGCTGGGTATGTGGATTGTAGCATGATTATCCTTTACCTAGCAGCTAATACCTAATTTTAGTGAGTTCATACCATGCCTGTCTTTCTGAGTCTAGGTTAACTCACTCAAGAAAATATGTTCTAGTTCTATCCATTTACTTACAAATTTGATGGTGTTATACATTTGAACACCTAAATAGTATTCCATTGTGTAAATATACCATATTTTCTATATCCATTCTTTGATTGCGGGACATCTAGGTTGTTTCTAGTTTCTGGCTCTTTTGAATAAAGCATCTATGAAATAGTTGAGTGCAGATTTTCAGAAAAGAATCTCAAATGGCTGGGAAATGGTTAAAGAAATGGTCAATATATTCCTATTCATCAAGGAAATGCAAATCAAAATGACACTGAGATTTTAACATACACTTGTTAGAATGGCTAGGTTCAAAAGCACAAGTGATAGGCTCCTGTTTGTAAGGATGAGGAGCTAAGGGGAACACCTCTGCAATCTGGTGGGGGTGAAACCTTTTACAACCAGATTAGAAATCAATATAACAGTTCCTCAGAAAACTGAGAATATATACATGTTGGATTATGAGAGAGAGGGGGCAGAGCATGGTGTTTGGGAAGTGGGGAGTATCAGGGAAGAGCTAGGGAGGGGAAAGCATGATTAGAGTACATTAGAGAAACTTGAAGCAATTCCACTAAAATCAGGGACTAGACAAGGTTGAAATCAGTCTGCCGGAGGTTCAGACAACAAAAAGAGATCAAAGAATGGAAAGGAAGAAGTTTTCAATTTGCATTTAATCCCTTCCACCAGAGAACTGCTAAACCAAAACAACACCTTCAGCAAGGGCATCCCTCAAATAAAATCAGTAGCCCCTCTAAAAAATGACACACTGGTCCCAAATAATATAAAATACATCGGTGTGACTTTAACCAAGCAAGTAAAAGATCTGTACAAAAAGAACTTCAAGACTCTGAAGAAAGAAATTGAAGAAGCCCTCAGAAGATGGAAAGATCTCCCATTCTCATGGATTGGCAGGATTAATATAGTAAAAATGGCCATTTTACCAAAAGCAATCTACAGATTCAATGCAATCCCCATCTAAATTCCAACCCAATTCTTCATAGAGTTAGACAGAACAATTTGCAAATTCATCTGGAATAACAAAAAACCTAAGATAGCTAAAACTATCCTCAACAATAAAAAGACTTCCTGGGGAATCACTATCCCTGAATTCAAGCAGTATTATAGAGCAATGGTGATAAAAACTGTATGGTATTGGTACAGAGACAGACAGATAGACCAGTGGAATAGAATTGAAGACCCAGAAATGAACCCACACACCTGTGGTCACTTGATTTTTGACAAAGGAGTCACAACCATCCAATGGAAAAAAGATAGCATTTTCAGCAAATGGTGCTGGTTCAACTGGAGGTCAACATGTAGAAGAATGCAGATTGATCCATTCTTATCATGCTGTACAAAGCTTAAGTCCAAGTGAATCAAGGACCTCCACATCAAACCAGATAGACTCAAACTAATAGAAGAAAGAGTGGGGAAGCATCTTGAACACTTGGGCATTGGAGAAAATTTCCTGAACAAAACACCAATGGCTTATGTTCTAAGATCAAGAATTGACAAATGGGATCTCATAAAACTGCAAGCTTCTGTAAGGCAAAGGACACTGTGGTTAGGACAAAACAGCAACCAATAGATTGGGAAAAGATCTTTACCAATCCTACAACTGATAGAGGGCTTATATCCAAAATATCCAAAGATCTCACGATGTTAGACTGCAGGGAGACAAATAACTCTATTAAAAATGGGGTTCAGAGCTAAACAAAGAATTCACAGCTGAGGAATGCCGAAAGGCTGAGAAACACCTAAAGAAATGTTCAACATCTTTAGTCATAAGGGAAATGCAAATCAAAACAACCCTGAGATTCCACCTCACACTAGTGAGAATGGCTAAGATCAAAAACTCAGGTGACAGCAAATGCTGGTGAGGATGTGGAGAAAGAGGAACACTCCTCCATTGTTGGTGGGATTGCAGACTGGTACAACCATTCTGGAAATCAGTCTGGAGGTTCCTCAGAAAATTAGACATTGAACTGCCTGAGGACCCAGCTATACCTCTCTTGGGCATATAACCAAAAGATGCCCCAACGTGTAACAAAGACACAAGCTCCACTATGTTCATAGCAACCTTATTTATAATAGCCAGAAGCTGGAAAGGACCCAGATGCCCTTCAACAGAGCAATGGATACAGAAAATGTGCTACATCTACACAATGGATTACTACTCAGCTATCAAAAACAATGACTTTATGAAATTCATAGGCAAATGGATGGAACTGGAAAATATCATCCTGAGTGAGGTAACCCAATCACAGAAAAACACACATGGTATGCACTCATTGATAAGTGGCTATTAGCCCAAATGCTTGAATTACCCTAGATGCACAGAATACATGAAACTCAAGAAGGATCACCACAATGCAGATGCTTCACTACTTCTTTAAAAGGGGAACAAGAATACTCTTGGGAGGGAATAAGGAGGCAAAATTTAGAACAGAGGCAGAAGGAACACCCATTCAGAGCCTGCCCCACATGTGGCCCATACATATACAGTCACCAAAGATAAGATGGATGAAGCAAGGAAGTGCAGGCTGAAGGAACCGGATGTAGATCTCTCCTGAGACACACAGCCAGAATATGGCAAAAAAATAGCTGAATGCCAACAGCAAACCACTGAACTGAGAACAGGACCCCTGTTGAAGGAATCAGAGAGAAGACTGAAAGAGCTTGAAGGAGCTCGAGACCCCATATGAACAACAATGCCAACCAACCAGAGCTTCCAGGGACTAAGTCACTACCCAAAGACTATCCATGGTCTGACCCTGGGCTCCAACCTCATAGGTAGCAATGAATATCCTAGTAAGAGCACCAGTGGAAGGGGAAGCCATTGGTCCACCCAAGACTGAACCCCCAGTGAATGTGATTGTTGGGAGGAGGGTGGTAATGGGGGGAAGATGAGGAGGGGAACACCCATATAGAAGGGGAGGGGGAGGGCTTAGGGGGATGTTGGCCTGGAAACCAAACCAGGAAAGGGAATAACATTTGAAATGTAAATAAGAAATACCCAAGTTAATAAAGATGGAGGAAAAATACTTTTCAAAAATGTAATTAAAATGAGAATTTAAATGGCCTGTGACATTATACATACTCAGTGAGGAATATCCCAGTGGATACAACATTAATGTAGATTAATTACTTTCAATTGGCTTGGATTTGCTGCTCTCTCCGTAGAAACCAGAATCTACATAGCCCTAGATATGTTTAAACATTATTCTATTGATTATACTCAAATGGTTAAAGCTACTTATTTTCCATAGAGTTTTAACCCTCAGTACAAAAAGCTGTAGTGATGTCTAATAACCAAGGAAACAGCCAAAATGGACCTCGAATCACAGGGAATAAAGCCAATATTGTGTATGGTTGATTAGTAGAGGATCTATTTGGCTTTTGAATTGGATTTAGGTGATGTTCCTAGCATAATTTCTCCTAAAGAGAATTGTGTTCTGTGCTTTAGACATCATCTCACTGCAGTCTAGCATTGCTAGCTGAAGTTTACATAGTTATCTAACATAACATAGACTTTTTTTTTTTACATTATACTGTTCTTAGAGAATAGGTGAATCATGATAAGACTTGTATGTCAGAAAAATCAATAGCAGGAGTAAGAGCACTGGTGGCTGGAATAGCCATGTAGAAACTGCTGAGAGTCTGCATTGTAACAGATAAGGTTGAACAGATAGAGAGAAGAAGATAAATGACCCTAGCATATAAACAGCAAATCAGTGTTTTACTTGACCTTGGGTCAGGGAAAGGAAGTAAGAATAATGGCCTGTTTTAGAAAGAGAATGTTAACATTTTAAATCCCTGAAATCATTTGGCTCTGTATGTATGCACAAAACATAATTTTCCAGTGCTGCAATGTAGTGATTAATTATAATTAGCTACGTAAACATTAGGACAGTTGCCAGGCTGGCACATCTCAGCAACATCAGTGTGCCATTTTCCAAAGTGTGCTCTAGAGAATTCTGGTCCTATAAGATATAATTTAAAAAAAATAGTTTTCCAGCATCAAACAGCCTTTTAGTACATCCATTGAATCACCTAAACTGTAATATCATATAAAATCATAGCTCTTGTGCCTTTGTCTCATTTGTGTATTTAATCAGAGAACGGTAACTTATTTACAGTGAAAATCGAGACATCACATACCATTGCACCCAACCACAGTTTGCCCTCCCTCCGCTCCTCCCAGCTGCCCTCAGCCTACCCTCTCCCACAGGTCCACTCCCCCTTTATTTTCTCTTCAGAAAAGAGCAGGCCTGCAAGAGACAGCAGCTAAACAGTACAAAACCAGAAATAATGAGACAAGGCAAAAACCCTCATATTGAGGCTGAACAAAGCAACCAGAGTTCCCAAGAGCAGGCAACGGAGTCAGAGACCCACCTGCTCCCACTGTTAGGAGTCTCAGAAGAACACAGTGATGACAACAGCCACGGCACAATGACCAGAGGACCTAGTGCAGTCCCGTGCAGGTCCCATGCTTGCCACTTTAGTGTCTGTGACCCCATGTGAGCCCTTCTTAGTTGATTCAGTGGGTGGAATAACATACCATCAAATATAACTTTATACCTCTGTAACATTTATGATCACATTTCAAATGATGAGTCAATAAATCCTCCTGTTTGAAGAAGGGGTAGAAAGTTCTTCACGTACCTTTTGATCTTCTATTTGTTAAGACAAAGGAAGGCAAAAGATGCCCTTTCCCCAAGTTCACTACTATGATGAACATGCAGAGATGCTACAAGCCAACGTTAGATGACTCAGCGTAATCTATTTATACTGGATAATCGAGAAACAGATCTACTACACTAGGTTTCTATCAGATAGCATAAACTTCCTTTATTTATACAATCACACACTTCTCAATTATTCACAACCTGCGCAAAGTTAGGCTTCATTGGCTATGAATTTGATCATGTTGACAAAAAGAAACAAAGAACACATTACCAGGAATGTTTACAGCACCGGTTCTCAACCTTCCTAACTCGGTGATCCTTTAAAAACAGTTCCTCATATTGTGGTGACCCTCAACCTTAAAATTATTTTGTTGCTAATTCATAATGTAACTTTAGAACTGTTGTGAACAGTAATATAAATACCTTATTTTCCAATGGTCTTAGGTGTCCCCTGTGAAATGATAGTTGACTCCCAAAGGGTCACCGATGCAAAAATTGAGAACTTCTGGTTTACGGGGTCTATAATTAGTGACCATAGGACATCGAATTATCAGCCATCTCCATATATTCATACAGAAATCCTTCATGTTTATAAGTGAAAATTTCCATCAAAGTCTGTAATGTGCATGACACAGAATACAACACATGAAACAAATCAAAGTTGACAGGCACAGAAAATGTAGGAAGATGCATATGCACTCATGACTTAGTCACAGAGCTAAGCCTGAATTAAAAGGCATCATTTTTATTCATACTTCCCAAATATAAAAATAAACTTCCTATTCTGTATATTCAAAGTATGATTTTAAGGTTATAACATTGTAGAAATCAGAAAGAAATTAAAATGCATCATTCATTCTTTTTTCAATTTATGTTTTTCATTCACTCTATTATCCTGACTGCATTTTGTGTGTACTAACTTAGTATTTTTCTTTTATTGGATATTTTTATTTACATATCAAATGTTATCTCCTTCCCCTCTTTTCCCCTAGATACCTGATTCTTCCCCTAGATTCCCCCTACTTCTTTTTTTTTTTTTTTTCCCCGCAGCTGGGGACTGAACCCAGGGCCTTGCGCTTGTTAGGCAAGCGCTTTACTACTGAGCTAAATCTCCAACACCTCTCCCCCTGCTTCTATGAGGTGCTCCCCACCCACTCACAACCTCCCATCTCCCAGCCCTGATATTCCCCTACACTGGAGTATGGAACCTTGGCAGGACCAAGGGCCTCTCCTCCCATTGATGCCTGACAAGACCATCCTCTTCTACATATGTGGCTGGAGCCATAGTTCAGTCCTCCTATGAGACCAGCTCTCTCCTGAGAGATCTGGTATGGAGAGCTGTGGCACAAGGGCAGCTCTGTGTGCAGACTGAAATCAGAAGGATCCTGCCCCATACTGCTCTTCAGTTCCTCTGTCCTGAGGGCTCTGGGCGGATCCCTCTGAGCAGAAGTGCTGGTCTCACCTGTGCCCTCAGGTGTGACAGCGCTCCAAGGAGTCCAGCTCGCTACTGGCGGAATCCGGGCACAGAGAGCTGTGGCACCGCGTCAGCTCTGGGCACAGACAGAAACCAGAAGCGCACCATTCATTCGTAAAACGCTCTTGCGCTAGTAGCATTAGTAGCTGAATAAGATTATCAGGGTTGAAAAAGAAATATACCTGACTACTCTCATTTCAAGGATAAAAGTTGAAGAAAACAAAGACTCTTGGATATTTTCATCACATCATTTTATTATTTCTTGAACGTTCTGGATTTATTATTTTAATTCCAACTGTTTAATCTGCTTTTATTGCATATTAAAAATAGTTGAAACAAGCTATTACAACCCTGGTCAATACAAATTTGCTGTTTTGAAAATATTACTTTGCTTTTTAAAAGTTTGAGTGGAAACAAAGTATGGACTTTTCAAACTGCCACAGTTCTTGAGACACCTATATGAATGACCACATTTTAATAAAACAAATCAAGTCTTATTTAGCAAACTCCAAAGATAAAACCTAAGCCTCGTACTTAGTTTCTATTCCTGTTGTGATAAAATACCATGACAAAAAGAAGAGCTTAGGAAGAAACAAGTTTTGTTGTGGCTCATAAATCAAGGTAGAATCCATCTTGGTAGATTAGTAGCAAATAGCAGGAGATTCAGACAGTAGGTCACAAGGCATACTCAGTCCGGAAACAAGGAGGGGCGAACATGTGTGCTCAGCTTAGCGGCTGGATCCAAGATCAGGGAATGGTGCTGCAAAGTGAGTATGTCTTCCCTTTTCAATAATCCAATGATGATCAAGTTGACAGTTGAGACTAACAGTCTAAGTCTACCCCTTGACAAATTCATACTCAAAAATATCACTTGTAATAGCAATCTTCTATTCATTGCCACCCAAGTCTCTTAGTAATTTTATAATGCAAACATCAAGAGTCTATGCAATCTTTAGAAATTCCAATAATTTAGGAGTCTGTCTCATCTGAAACTCTAGTGAATCTCTTAACCAAAAGCCTTTCTAAAATCAAAAGGTAGTTATATAATTCCAAGATTCAATGTGACAAAATACTCCCATGCCAGAGTGGAAGAATAGAATCAGGGTAGAGTAATGAAGAACCACAGCAAAACCTAGCAGAGAAAACACTAAATAATAAAGCCTCCTGTCCAGAACGGCTATGAAATTGGCTGCATGCCAATGGGCTTAGGCAGCCCCACTCGTGTAGCATGCCTCCTATAACATCCATGGCGTCTTTCTTACATTAACTTCCCCCATATCTGTAGATTCCCTAACAGCATGGCATCGTCCTGGGGTCTCCAGTCTTTTACAATCCTCTTTAAACTTCTATTACAGCTTCACAGAATAGCCTAATTGGCTTACCTGCCACACATAGCCTGGCTTCACTTATTCTCTGAAACAATTTCAACAAATCTAGGACCACTTGGACAGCACTACCATGTAGTAGTGCAAGCTAGAGATGTAACCTGTCTGTCCCCCTTAGACTGATACATCTTCTGTGGCCATTTTTCCTATTGTCCAAGTGTGGTGCAGTAGGCTTCAGATTGAGTTAATAGTTAGAGCTGCCTTCACAGAACCAGACTAAACACTTTCCTGTCTTAAGATTTCTCTTTCAAACAAGTTGATTGATTTTCTTTAGATTTAGATTCAACCAAATTCCTAGGATAGGCAAAAAAAAACCATATTCTTGAAAAAAGAAACACAGGAAAGTTTCCTCCTCAGTTTCCGTGCACCTCTACAATCTCTTGAGCCAGATAACAACTGTTCACATTTCCCCAAATATTCTTGTCTTCCAAGCCCCCTGTTTTTAAAAATCTTTAAAATATAGATAGGTAAGGTTAAACCAACCCTTCAGGCTATTAAGTGCCAATAATAATAGAGGAGGAAAAATAAATTTCTTCACAAATCCATATCCTTTCCTTTTGTATTAATAAATGAATTTACTTTTATAAAAAAGTATTAGAAACTTAATCATCACTAAAGCAGTAAGCAATGAGAAGGGAGAGACATTTTCAAGAATGCGCATTCTATAACTTAGAATGTTATGGTTATGGAGTCCTTGCTGTTAAAGCAAGAGAGTCCAGAAGGCCAGAGATAAACGGGTACAGAGAAGGTACTCCATAAAGAGTACAAAGGTCGGTGCGAACTGATACGGAGGAGACCTCCATCAAAGATGATCAGTAAATGAAAAAGATCATGGAGAGGAGGGGCTGTAGCTAAGCCATCAAGCAACCACAGAGGTTGAGTATAAAGATCTCAGCACCCCCACACATACCACTTTCACAATGGCACTTTGTGGAGAAGATTTTAATGGGGGGAGGTGAGGACGACGACGAAGAAGAAAACGTAGCAGCAATAGCAGTATAAGTAGGTTATATGTATAAAAATAGCAGAATATTCCAAATGAAAATGGTTGAGATTTTGTGTTCAAATGATCCCCATGAGGTGAAAAATAGACTAAGAATATATTTTGTAGTGGTCTTGGTGCAATTTTAGGATTCTTGTTGAAATAATTTTTATTAATTATTTTATTTCTTTACATATCAAATGTTGTCCCCCTTCCAAGTCTCCCCTGGGCAAACTCTGCAACCCATTTCCACTCCCCTTTGCCTCTAAGAGGGCACCTCCCCACCTACCCCTCTAGCATCCCCTATGCTAGGGCATTGAGCCTCCACAGGACCAAGTAACTCCCCTCCCATTGATACCAGATAAGGTTGTCCTCTACAACACATGCAGCAGGAGCCATGGACAAACTCATGTATACTCTTTGGTTGGTGGTTTAGACCCTGGGAACTCTGGATGGTCTGGTTACTTGATAATGTTGTTCTTCCTATGGGATTGCAATACCCTTCGACTTCTTCAGTCCTTCCTATAGTCTTTCCTTGAGAAGACATACCTTGAAAGACTTCCAGTGAATTCAATGGTCAGTGATTATATCCCAGACAGAGGAAAGCGAAAAGTTCCTATTTAAGATCCATCACTTAGGAATGTCACTGGGAAAAGGCACAGGAGGCAGGGCCTCTGAGTGTATGTATTTTGGAAAAATCATTCCATAAGGAATCCATAGGTATGGGGGGAAAGATTACTTCTTCACATAACAGAATATAAAGTTTCCATCTTCGTTTACTAACTGCCAAGTAACATTTAGCAGTTTGAAGCCATTCTTTTTTTTTTTCTAAGTCCTCATTTTAGTTGCTTTTGATCTTCCTCATTCATTGTTTCCTAAGTTGTTTTTCTGCTTTAAGAATATCAGCTCTCACCAGTGGAAGGGGAAGCCCTTGGTCCTGCCACGACTGAACCCCCAGTGAACATGATTGTTGGGGGAAGGGTGGTAATAGGGGGGGAAGATAGGGAGGGGAACATCCATATAGAAGGGGAGGGGGAGGGGTTAGGGGGATGTTGGCCCGGAAACCGGAAATGGGAGTAACAATCAAAATGTAAATAAGAAATACCCAAATTAATAAAGATGGAAGAAAAAAATAATATCAGCTCTCCTGGATATATAAATATTTAACAGCATCTTAACGTTTCTCTGTGTAGGAGACCACAAATTATATCCTCTCACTGAATATTAGCGGACCTTATGTCTTCTAAATGGCAGGAATACTTTCTATTAATTTACCAGACGCTTTCAGCTTCATCCGTTTGGGGAAATTTGTGTCTAATGTAGCAAATGGTCAGTGGCAATGCACCATGAACTGGTTTGAGTTCAGGACAGAGAAAGATGGGAGAGGAAAGACAATGCTTGGGACAGTGCTTGTCAACCTTCCTAATGCTATGACCCTTTACTACAGTTCCTCACATTCCGGTGACCCCCAACCACAAAATGATTTCGTTGTTACTTCATAACTGTAATTTTGCTACTGTATAAATTGTAATGTAACAATCAGATATGCAGGACATCTCATATGCAACCCAGAGCTTCAGAACCGGTGGCTTAGTGTGAGAAAATGTATTTGCAAAACCATTCATGTTCATGTATGGACATCATTAACTTCACAGCAGCATAATTACAGTAGAATCTGAGTAACATTACAAAACCTGACGGCTCTCCTGAGTGTTTATATGCTTTCTCTTCTTTACGATGATGTCATTAAGTCTACAAGTTTATAAATGAGATGTCATCATTATTACGATTAGAAATAACTGTTATAAGATAGCTATATTGCTTTGCTTTAGATGACAGTGTATTCCAAAGTTTATAAAGCTTTTTAAAACCTTCATTTTTAAAAAAAAATACTTAACACTAAAGAGAATTGTATAAGCATGGAAAAATAAATGTTAAGTTTAAAATTTAATAACTGATTTTGAGTAGACTGAGAAGATATTCCTATTTTAAATTTTTGAATGTTTTTTTATAAATATTTTATCATTTTTATTCAACAGCACCCTGTGGAAGCCGTTCGACAGGTTCAGAAGGCACAGTGCTATCACCAAACTACCCCAAAAATTACAGTGTGGACCATAATTGCGTTTATTCTATAGCCGTTCCCAAGGAGTTTGGTAAGTAAGATTCATCTCAGCGTGCCTTCTTCATTTCTAGACATGCCTGACTTTCATTACACGTTATTTGAACACTTTCATGAGAATATCTACTGTGCACAAAGTGCTTTACTCTGCAACTGTTTAAGTAGTAGCTTTGTGATAAAACTGAGGTCATTTTATTTAATCTTAAACAACAGTCAAGTATACAGGTGAACAACAATACAAAAATGAAAACAGGATTGTTTTTTTTTAATTTTTAAAAATAAAGACATCCAGTAGCCTTGCAAGTGCCTTCATATTGGGATGACATAAGATGAGAAATTACTGGAGCAGAAAGCAAAGTCTGCTAAGCAATATATACATAAATTCAAACATATAACTATTACAACAGCAACAGAATTATGTATAATACATATGTCAGGTTTATAATTTATTAACACATTTTCAGTGGAAATGTTTTGATTTAATAAAGCTAATTTCTAGAACAATGACTATAATTTGACAACAAAGAACACGTCAGATCCTCTTGTAAACCTGAAAATCTTTTGTATATTAGCACTGAGACTATACTGTGTCCTTTGCTGTCTCAACATCTGCTTGATTGACTGTGGGTCTTAGAAGTCACTTAGATGGTTTAAAAAGTTGTTTGCCCTGAGGTCCAGCTGGATTTGTCCTAGACTAAGCTCTGTTCATGCATAGGTAGGCAAGGGAAATTTAATGAGCAGTAAAGAGTTGTGCAAGTAGCTGAAAGTTTATAAACTTATAAAATTAATATTGACAGCATTCTGCTGTATGACAAAAGACTCATTGTAGCCATTGTGAATGTCTGGGTCTAGATGACTCAGTACTCTATCAGGATGTGGATTTTCATCAGTAGACGCCAATGGATAACAACTGATTTCTACTGCTGATGTGTAAAATAAGCTGATGTTTCCAGTCCAATTTCTTGAAACCAGATACTACCTATACATTCTCCTTTCCTGCCTCTAAATCTAGTCTAAGACTCTCACCTTAATTGAGAACATGGCCATCAGACAGGAAGTATTTGACTTTCCACTTTATCATTGTGCTAATGCTGCCTATGATGATTAGCAAGATGTCAACTTCAGTACTGTGTGAAGTATTTCTTCAACACAACATATGGATCAATTTAAACATGTTTGAGTTCTTCAGTATTGAGGAGAGTGACCTTTTAGAATGAATATCATCCTCTTGTGTGGGGGTGGGGACTTCATGGGCATTCCCTTTGTGTCCAAGAGCATCCTTGGCCTTCTAGAATTTTATAGATCACAGATGCAAAAAAAAAATTACATAATTGCTGACAGACTCCAATGAATGATTGAACAGAAAATGCATAGCTCGCTGAGTTCCCTTTGAAAGCTATTAATTTTCTCTGTTCTACTCCCTTTGGAAGAAGCCATGTGGCCAGAGGAATGAGAAAGAGAAAAGTTAGGCATTTTATTTTTTCATATATACATGCCAGTCACCATAGTGATATTTGACAGTAGTTTGCATATGCTTCATGAGTAAGAAAAATTATTGATTGAAATAATAATTACTTAACAAATTCTTAATGAATGTAAATTTTATTTTGGCAGATTAATATTAATAGAATTTAATCCTGTTAGCTTAAAAATAATGCCATATGGAGATAAGCATGAATGACTTCTAAAACAAACCTTGAGTTGTAAATGGATAAAATAAAGTACACTTTGGTTTATTAATGCAAACATAGTTTTGTTTTATAAATGTTCCATATTCATTCTATTTATAAATTTAAGCATATGGGTTCATATTAAAGCCCCTTGGTTCATTTTGTGAAATTTTCATAAACTCTTCATTTGTGAATGACACTTCTGTCAACAAGAAAGAGCTGTGCGAAAGAAGAGAGATGTGTGTATCAGAGTTCTTTTCTTATACAGCATGAGAGTACTGGCCTATAGCCTGATCTCTGGGATCAGGTTTTAGCTCAACAACTTGTTTTCATTGCTGTTGGACAAGTTATAATTTCAGCCCAGTTGACTTTCTCATCTTCAGAACAGTGATGGTAACGGCTAAATCATGAGGTCATATTACAATTAAACTTCACCGTGTGAGAAAATGCTTGGCACACCATTAAAGACATGGAGACTCCTTTGTTTAATTCACATTCACATGAAACACTCTCAAAAGCAACACTTTCTCCACGCAAAGAAGGAAAAGGTGGACAAATCGAATGGCCTAGATTTATAGTTGAACTAGGTCTTAGAATTCAGATGGCTTGACAATGAAATGATTCTTTGTATTATTTCGTTTATGAAATCCAATGTTAAACTGCATAAATAAACACCAGATTCTCAAATATGTACACATCCAGCTCTTCCAATTGTGTCTCACAGCTTACTGAGGGGAGGACTGTGGGATTCATTCTGCCTGTCTGTACCTCTAGCTCTTTGGTATCAGATGATTAAGCAATGGTCAATGGCTCCCTACAAATCAAATTCCTATTTTGCCTCTGTCTGTTCTCGTTCTCACTCTGCCATAATTCCCTGCTATTGCCACACTGAGCTATTTCTCATTGCATTTTGCTACCGTTTTATCACATACCACTTCTCACATTTTTTCTCTGTTCCTGTCATTTGTTTCAAATTATGATCATTCCTTCTTTTATATCTTTTAGATGGGAATACTCTTAGAACTTGACTTGTAAATCACTTAGCACATTATCTGTCAAAAACACTGAGTTCATTTGTTCCAATTGCCTTTTGAATAGGCGCTGAGGCTCTGAAATAGTTACTCTCAGAGAAAGATCATATATTAAAACATTAAAAGTGAAAATTTTCTATATTATTCATAAAAGATCCTCTATAATATGCTATATTACCTCTCAATAAGACTAAAAGGACCACTGTGTCCTTAGTGTAAGAAAAGAAGAGTTGCTTCACACCACCCCAGATGAGCTGGGGTACTTTTCACAGGTTGTGTGTTATCTGGTCATGCACATTTCTGTGTTTTTGCCTGGGATGCAGTTGAATTCATATAGAACACACGTGTCCATAGCTTGAGTCTGCTTACTGAGAGCAGACTGCTTGTCAGTAAACGCCGATTCTCCTCACACTCTCAGGAAGATTGATAGCTCACCATGTTCCCATGCATCTTACTGGTGTTAAATTGAACCTCACATCTTAAGGCAATTTTCAAATATTTATACTCTAGGTTTCCAGTCCTATTGCCATTAAGAATAACAACTTGTTTGTTGGATAAAGTTTATCGGCATTTTGCTATTATTTTACAGTATTAAGCTATTTGATTTGACTCTGATATTAAAACAATTATTAGCAAAATATATTTGAATGTTCTGACTTTCTATTGTCGATCATGAAGAGGTTTTTTTTTCCTTAGTAGTTTGGATTCTCAATTATTCACTCATTAGTAACTGAGAAAATACAGAACCTGATCTTATTTTGACTTCTGTAGAGGTGAAATACTGTAGATGGTGAAAACTCTTAACACGGTATAAGAAAAAAATATAAACATTTAACAGAGCATCAGGATCTGAGTAAGGAATGACAATCTGCAATGTGGACTTAGTAAAACTGGTTAGGAAATGTGAGTATCTATTCCAAAAGTTTGCTGGAAAAAGAAATAGTGTAAGTAACAACTTCAGCCAGAGATCTTAGGGTTTTTGTTTTGCTTTCAGATTTTTCTCTTGAGATAGAAGACACTGAAATTTTTATTATAAAGCTCAATGAGAAAAACACAACTTAGAGGGCAAAGTTGAAGACATGAGTCTGAGCAGTTAGCAAAGCAATCCTCTAGGCATGGAGGAGACAGAATTTAAGGAAACTTGAGCATCTGCTTTCATGAAAAGGAATATTTTATAGTAACATAAGCAGCTATACAACAATGTAGGTTCACATAGTGTATTAGAGTCATAATCTGTCTCAATTTTCCAACTTTGATTTCTCTGCAGTGCCCATCGAATTCCTACTGTGAGATTCTCTGTAATGCACAGTGCATGCATGCTCAAAGGCTGCTTTAATTATGTGCTACACACTTAATGGCTTTAAAAAAATTAATTCTCAGTTCCACAAGCCAGACATCTGAAAGTAAGATAATGTTATACCCATCCAGCAAGCTTTGAGAATGAAACTTTCTCTGAATCTTCCAATCTTGGGGTAATTCCAGGAAGCCCTTGGGTTCTTGGGCTGGAAGCAGAGTGACTGTTGCTGCACTCATCTCTATAGCGCGTTTGTCTCCATCCTGCTTGTCTCTCCATCTGAAAACTATTTTGCTGGATCATAATGATAACAATTACTTAGGGCCCACTTAAGTCAGGTCAATATCACCTTGCTTCTTAGCCAATTGAATCTGCTAACATCATCTTTCATGTGAGATTATATTCTAAGCTTTTGTGTTGATATAAGTTTGGAGGGCAATACTTAATTAGAACAATAGAGTACAAGCGACATTAACATAATTTTAAACAGAAAATTTAATATTAATCACCACATAAGGGACATATCAGGTATACATTATAGAGACTATAAATTTAGATTGAAATTTTATGCAGAAGCCTAACTTGTAAGTTAAATGATATGTGTATAATTTTAATATTCAGGTCAGATTTCTAGAGAGTTCCATCTTCTAAAAGATCTTCGTTTAACCTATTTCTTAGCACTTGTCATCTATAGACTAGTTTTTGAGAGAAAATATCTAGGAAAAGGATAAGTGGATATAAACTCTTCTTTTGTCCAGTCAGGCTGTATTTGTCTCTTATTCAGTCTCTGGCTTAGTCTCATTACACATGTGACAAGTTCCCAAATCTTTAAATCACCTGAAGACTTCTTCACTCTAGTTGTTAAAAATCTTTTCTGCACTGCCCCAGGTCCTTTTTGATGTTGTAAGATCCTTTTGTGTTTCCTGTCAATGGTGTCAGGGTTTCATGATGCAGCCTACAAGGACATCAGCTATCTTCATGGTCCCATCCTTTCAATAGTGAGGACATGATACTACCTCCAGATGTAAGAAGTTTGATTTTGTTTTTATTTGTGATTTTGATTACATAGCTTTCGCTATCTTCAATTTCTTTCTTTTGGCTATAATATAAAATTGTTTCAAAGAAACTCCTATATTAAAGAAACTTTTTTATGGCATTACTTACATCATGCAATTAAAATTCTTACAGTATCATTACATTAATTTATTTACTTTTAGTCACTTATTTATAGTGAGTGTATCTACTTGCAAATACATGTGCCACAGCATCCATGCTGGAGAGGAAGGACAACTTGCAACAGTTGGTTTTCACATCCCATCACATTGTTTCTAAGGCTCAAACTCAGGTCACAAAGTAGGTATCAAATACTTTTATCTGGTAACCCCTCTTGCTGGCCCATTCTTAAAGACGGATTTAACTTTTTATTTCATCATTTACCATAATATTGTATTGGAAATGCTATAATTAGATAAAATGGCTCATTAATTCTGACAATATCAGTCTTAGTGAAAAGCTTCAGTAGCACATCTTTCACTTTGCATAAACTCTTGGGATGTGATAGCTGGCCATTGGAAGTGTAGTGTTCTCAAGAGTTTGAAAGGACAGTAAATGCCACTAGACTAGAACTAAGAGGCATACATACTGCCATGAGTGTGTACACACCACCATGAGTGTGCACACACCACCACAAGTGTGCAAACACCACCACGAGTGTGCGCAGACATTGCTTTTGTGTTTGGACTTTTATGGGTGTGGAGACATGTTTTAGAGCTGGGAAGCTTTTCTTTTAAAGCTTAAATGGAATGGTTTGAATTGTGAATACATTCCTTTGAATTTTACATGTTTATTGGGCCATTTGCCTTGTGATAAATCTACCTGCAGCTTAACGTCCCCTGTTGTACTCAGCATGGTTTATATAATTTATACTATAGTTACCTGTCATTCTACTTAATTCAGTAATTTATTGTCAGTAATTTCTTCAATATTTTAGTGACAAATTGCTTCAACGTTCTTTCTGGATGCTACTTACGTTAGTAAATCACTTTATTGGATTTCTTTTCAGTTGTGAAGTTTTCAGCATCGATAAACTCTTAAGAAAATCAATAAAGGCTTCTTTATATCTTTTCTTGAAAGTATATGACACTTCATTTTAATACCACTATTACATCAGTATCAATGGCTATTATTGTTCAAGATGTGAGCATCATCTTACAATAATAATGCTCATAAAGTATATGCTTATTCAAAATTTGCTTTTATTTTTAAATATTACTTTCATGTTTTTAAAAAAGCAACTTAATTTGTATATAACAGTATACACCATAAAAATGTTGTTAACTATTGAAAGATAAACACATAGATAGTAGAATGCCTAAATAGTTAAATGTAAAACTCATTTAGATGTTTATCAGAGTTATTCAATAATCACAAGAGAGTTCAGAAGAAAAAAATTTCCCAAGAGGCTGGAATAAGTCAAATGGAGTCTTTATTAACCTCTAGTGGGACTGTTCCAAGCTTATTAGTAGGTAGGAGCCCTGTCCTCCAGTTATGGGCAAAGTATGGAATTGTGACTACACAGAAAGCAGCTGTTGTTACAGAAGCAGAGAGATAACAGCTAAATGGCTAGACAGGTAACATTTGACTCAGGTTACATTGTATAGGAATTCCTGGTTAGTCCAGAAACCAGTTTTATGGGATAATTTTATCAGTAAAGTATTCTTAAGGAACTGGGGGGTAGCCATGAGAAAGTCCCAGACTCCAGGGAAATGAGAGGCAATGGCAATGATTTTAGCTGAAATACCCAAAAACGGGGAGAACTAACCTGTAGAGACCACCTCCAGTAGACAGGCACAGTCCACAGTGGAGGGATGTGGTCACCCAAGCATCTCACAATTTTAAACCCAGAAATGTTTCTGCCCAAAGAAAAGACAGGGACAAAAAATAGAACAGAAACTGAAGGAAAGGACATCCCAGAGACTGCTCCAGTAGGGATCCATCCCATCTACAGACACCAAACCCAGACACCATTATTGATGCCAAAATCACTTGATGACAGGAGCTTGATATGGCTGCTCCTTGAGAGGTTCTACCACGATCTGACCAAAACAGATGCAGCCAACCATTGGACAGAGCTCCGGGACCCCAGTGGAAGAGATAGAGGAGAAACTGAAGGAGATAAAGGGTGTTGCAAACACATAGGTAGAACTCCCAGAACTCTCAGGACCTAAACTACCAACCAAAGAGTATACATGGAGGGATTCATGGTTCCAGCTGCAAATGTAGCAGAGGATGGCATTGTCTGGCATCAATGAGAGGGGACGGAGGCAAGAGAGGCTTTACGCCCTAGTATAGGGGGCTGCTAGACAGGTGAGGCAGGAGTGGAAGAAAGGGTGGAGGAGCACCCTCACAGAGGCAAAGAGGAGAGGGGAGAGGGGAATGGGATGGGGCATTTTGTGGAGGAATAAACAGAAAGGGAGATATCATTTGAAATGTAAATGAATACAATGATTAATAAAAAGTATTTTCATGGGATGCCATGACTATAGTTGAGCTGTCTACTACGAAGTCCTCACTGGTGCACTCAGAGTCTCTTGTCAGTCTACCCAGAGGTAAGGCAAGTGATGTGCAAAGGAATAGTCTTCAGTGTCTCAGATCAAACCTCAGGAAAATTCTCACTACACATTACAAGTCATCCTTGTTAAACTCATGTTAATTGTGGTTTTGTTTTATTTAGTTATTTGAATAAATTATCACAGTGATGCTTTGTAATGTCTAGAATCTCAGATTAATAATGTTGAAAGTTTAATGCCCTTAAAATAGTCCGCATTAAGTCTTATAATAGGTGGAATGAGTTTCTTGCTCCCTATCAGTTATATGCATATATCATTACATAGAGTCAGCTGATGTCTTGGTAAGGTATGTATGGCTTGTATTGGTCATTATTTTGGATATCTATGAAGAAAGTCATTCCCAGTCATGTCTAACTGATCAAATTTGAAGAGAGGAACTAGACACTGTTATGTGACTAGATCTTTGGCAATGGACACAGGATATGTGAAAGCACAAAGGTAAGACTAAGTGTTTACCAGAGCATGATTTATAAAAGCTGATAGTTGCTTGGTATCTTACACTGATTCTTGGATCTTTTTCAGTAGTATTATTTTTTTCAGTATTATTTAGTGCCATAAATAATAAAATAAAGTAGCAGCCATCCAGATATAAGAGCTGTATGAGATAGTAATGGTCATAATCTCTAAAGTATACAGATACCATTTTTCTGGTCATTCAGCTTATCCCAAGGAGCTTTTCAAGTAACTAATAGGTTCTCAAGTAGGGTGTCCTCCTGCAAAGCTATGACAACTTGTGATGACCTGAGGACATGAAAGGCTATATGACATGTTAATGAGATGTGACAGAGGGCCTAGTTCTGCCTTACATATAAAAGTAGTTTTCATTTGAGAGTCAGTATTTGGTTTTAATGGTATAAAAATTATGAAGTAGTCTCAGAATGAAAATATATTTCTTGGAATTTGAGGCAATGGGTTCTTAAGGTTTGCATAGTAGAACATCTTTTATGGTGAGCTCTTTGTGACTATTGGGATGTCTAAAATGATTGTGAGGAAGAACATATTTTTAGAATGATATTATAATTAAATGTGACTTCTTGACCCAGTTCACAAGAAATTGAAGATGGTTATATTTGTGGCTGTACTACAGAAACCATTGCAATGGCATTGTCATTAAAGAGCTTTAAAGAAGCTTGGTGGAGCTGGTCCTATAATGAATGTATGTATGTATGTATGTATGTATGTATGTATGTATGTATGTATGGTATCATTAAACGCGGAGGCAGAGAGCCTGCTGGTATAGGCAATAAGAACAACACAGAAACCAAGCCAATGGCAGCAAAATATTCATCAGTTAAACATCAGTTGGACCTAGTACTTTTTTTTTGAAATTAAGATTTTATTTTAAAAATATAAATAACATTGACAACTCTTGCGTTGATTAACCTAGAAAAAATAAACTAATAAAAAAGCAGGCACTTAAGATTATACCATAATGTTAGCAACTGGTTGGCTGTATATGGCTTTTACTATGTTTAGTACCTAGTACTTTTAAGAATATCATCAATAGGTTTCTAAATTGGTAGGGCGATGGAATTATTTAGTAATTTACCTTGAGATTTCATTTACTTTGGCTTTTAAAATAGACCAATTACACTGTGAAGTAGTTAAATCATGAGGTTAATCATCCCATCTTCTCTGAGTAAATCTTGGATATTGAATTTCAGTCTCTGAAGGGCTTGTATTATTTTACATTTGACTATATTAATTATTTTAATTGAGGGTAAGAATCTATGGCAGTCCCAATTTGTCAGGCTTATTACAAGTACCAAAAACTTAATTTAATTTATTACTATTTTGGCCAGAGCTTCCATAGCCAGTATGAGATATTTAGTCATTGCAATATTTATGAAGATTAAAATGAGGCATAATTATTCATTCACCATTTTACTATGTAAAACTATTGTACACCATGTTGTGTTTATTATCTAAATTTAGTAAGTTTCTAAAGAGTATTTTTAATCTGATGTGCTCTACTGATTAAGGTCACAAAAGTTTACCAGTTGTTATATCTCAATAGATAGTAATATTAATTCCAAACTTGTAATATAGAAGCACAGAAAACAATGGTGGGTACTTTATAATTTCATGGTATAGTATTTGTAGAATAGCTTAAATTAGTAAGTAGGAAAACTGGTTTTACTTCAATTTTCTGTTTGCATATTTTCTGCCAAGATTTTTGTTTGTTTTTGTTTTGACTTGATTTTATTTATTGTTATGTTTGTTTGGATTATTTTAGTAGATATTACTCATACTTCTGTATTTTTATTTTGACTATATTAATAACTTACTCCATAATAACTCATAACAGTATGATGAAAGTTAAAGACTCTCTCATGAAAGTGATTACTTGCAGGCTATAAACCTCTCATCTTAAGGATAATTTGAATAATCTTTAGTTGTACCATGAAGGTATCAAGATGGTATTTTTATTAAATAAATAAATGCATACATTCATACATACGCACATACATAAAATTGGGATCCTTGTTAACAGCAGGTTTCCAAGCAATGGAATTGCCCAACATTCACGAGATCTTGAGATACCTGCATTTTGTAATTTATAGCTTAGCATTCAACATAACAGCTTTCCCATACAACTAACTAATAACATATATGAGAAATAAGGTATCAGAATTTTTGATGAGTTTCCTATGGAAGCGGGCAATGCCTGCTTAAAAAGCAGAACAAAGCGCCAAGGACCAGCCACGGCATTAGAGAAGGTGTTTCTGGGCTGTCGACATGTGTCCTGCCTGATACAGCTTTTCCATTCTGTCCCTCTATGCTGTTTTCTCTCTGGAGATTTCTCTGTCTGGATTCTGTTTCCTTGCTATTCTAAGAGATCTTTCTGTTCATGTAATGCTTGCTTATATGTGTGTCAGTTCTCCAAGAAATTCTCTTTTTATCCTAAACAATTTTCTGCATAGCTTATCTCCTGCAGAACAAGGTCCAGTCTTATTTTACATATCAATCCAGTCATTTCTGCCATGTTTCCTTTTGATTATCTTACTAATAATCAGCATCCCAGTCATTTGATTCTTGAGAGACAGCAAACACACATTTTTCTTCACAATGCAAAAGAATTCAGAGATCTGTCTACCTTTGTTAAGGACAGATGATCCGGAACTCAGTAATTTATTTGCCTCTGTAAGCATAAACAAAAAAGTTAGGTGGGCCGGAGTGCTCAAGATCACCACTCCCTTAATCTCTTTCTAACAGAAATTGTAATTTCTAACAGGTTGGCTCACAGGACAGCTGTTTTTGTTCCATTAGATTTGGGAAGTCCCTCTTTTAATTCAAATTGCATCCTTTTATTTTGCATGATTGATAAACTATATATTTTTGAACACATGTATTTAGAGCTTTTTCACATAGCCTTAAGGGCTGTGCAGAAGGTCCCAGGGCTTACCATTTTGCTAAGTCGTAGCCACGCCCCCGACACCTGGACTCTACTGTTTCTAATTATCATGGAGTCATCAACATTAACAGGGAGGACATTCCTCAGAAGGAAAGAGTCCTCCATTGCTAGTGGGTCCAGAAAATAAGCACATTACTATACAAACAAGCCTTATGCCCACAGTAGCCATCAACACTCGAGGAGGGTCACCCCGGGCACTGTACCAGGGGCAGAAATAATGTTGCTCTGTCCCCACCAGGGCCAGACCAGACTATGCAACAAAGTATCGCTATGACAAGGTAAGAGCCTGTTCTGTAAACAGATAAAAGCAGAATGATGGACTATGATTCAATATAAGGCAGAAATGTAAGTTTGACACATGCTCCAGGTTCAGTTAAAGAACTCACTCTTGCTTCTCAAGTTTTAGAACTTCTAGCATAGTGATAAAATCTGTAATAAAGAAAACTCAACAGCGTGTAAGTTTTCTAGCAAACAACAGCACCTCATTACAAAAGCAGACCAAGAAGAAGAAGAGGAGGAGGAGGAGGAGGAAGAGGAGGAGGAGGAGGAAGAGGAGGAAGAGAGGGAGGAGGAGGAGGAGAGGGAGGAGGGGGAGGAGGAGGGAGAGAGAGAGAGAGAGGGAGAGGGGAAGAGGAAAAAATAAAAGCCTCAGATGACATGATCCTTGCCTTGACAAGTCCCCACTATATACAGTCAGGATTTTTAGTTAGGACAAACTCTAAAACAGTTCCAAAAAGGTACCAGAGAGAAAAAGAGGGTCTTTCTTGGCTTTGGAGTTTTTATGCATGGTTGAATCATCCTGTGTGAAGGTACAGACCTGCATGATTTAAATTTCCTGCTATACCCAGTGGAAAATCTGCAGGCTTCCTACTCACTTCTCCATGCCTGGGGCTCCATGTGAGGAGGTTGAGAAAGCCGTGCTGCTGGCAGTCAAACATCAAACACATTTTCAGTCTTCTTAACCAAAAAAATACAGTAGAAGAAATTCATATGTCATATTATATACATATATATGAGTATTTCCCCTGTTAACACATTTTGTATTCTCATTCCACTTCAAACAAAATTATTTCCTTTAAATTTACAATGAAATGACTATAACATGCTGTAGAATATGATTCGATGAATTTTCCAAGTGACTGCCATTTGATCTAATACAGGTTCAAATGACAAATGTCTGCTCCGAGACATTATGTGACAGATGTCAAGGTTCCTGTTCCACATTTCTTTCATTTTAAAGCAGTTATGAGTACAATTTATACTTAGTAATTCAAGATAAAATTGGGATACATTGTACAGTACCATGAAATATAGTTGTTTACACGTAGATTTTTCAGTATTTCACAATGGCATATTCTCTCACGTCTATTTGTCTGCAGGTTACTTTTCTTTGCTTGTTTGTTTGATGAGTTGGTTAGTGTGTGTGTGTGTGTGTGTGTGTGTGTGTGTGTGTGTGTGTGTGTGTGTGTGTGTGTTCTATGTGTTCATGTGTGGTCTTAGGATGTGAAACTGTTCCCACAAATGGGGATTCAGTGGAGAATGTCAGGTTGTCTTCTATATAGCTGTTCCTCTTATTCCCTTGAAACATGACCTTTTAGTGAATCTGGAAACTATGGAGGAAGCCACCAAGCTTCACTGGCCTCCTTGTCACTGCACTCCTGACGATCTGGCTCTGGGATTATACATGGATGTCTACATCTAGCTTTTCAGTTGAATGCTGATATTCACCAAAGCCCTCAGGCATCTGAAGGCTAAACTCTTAACTCTTGATCAGTCTCCACAGATCATATGGAATAATGGAAAATAATGTGAAATGGTGGTCCATGCATTCTCCTTTATCTGTCTGAACATGGTACTGTGAACTTGGATGGTTGCTTCCAATTTGTTCTCTTGGTTTTTGAAGATAGATGTTCTCTGTGTATCCCTGACTGTCCCGGAACTCACTTTGTAGACGAGGCTGGCTTCAAACTCAAAGATATACCTGCCCCTGTCCCGTTTAAATCTTATACCACCATTGTACAAAACTCTATTCTCATTTTGATTTGCATAGTTACATAGTATTTGCATTATAATTTGTCTGATTTCTTTGTTCCATGTTCTTCTAGTATGTATACTACAAATGACATTAAGGAAGTTTTGTTGTTCATTTTATTTTGATTTGCTTATGACATGGGTTCTTGTTATTTTGCATTTCATGCTAGAAAACTTGATCTCCCTATGTAAATGTACTTCAAAATCTAGAGAGTGTGATACAAGAAACCATAAAAGAAAATTAAGAATGTATCACCAAGACTTCTGAAATCCAAGTCAGCTCACAGGACCCCATGAATTTTTTTTATGGTATCACAATAAATAGCTAAAAATTGCAAGCAAAGTACTGCAAATTCTGATTTTCTCATGTACCTACACAGTCTTGTAAGGATTAAGTGATAAACCCATTTTGTTTCTTTTTCTTTTTCTCTATTCTAACATATCAAGTTAATCCATGTTTATGTTAATTGATTTTACTGTTGTCCTGGAAGGATCATAAATATTTACATTGGCTCTTTATAGCCTTCAATTCAGTAGAAATGCTAGAAAATTAAGTTTTAGCCAGGTTCCACTACTGGTGTTTAAGCAAAAAAATAATTCTTTCAAAAATCTTAATATCCATATGCATAAATTGCACATACGTTTTAAATTTAAAACAAAATTCCTAGTCTTCCCTTCAAAAATTAATGTATACAAAGTTTTAAAATAATGAAAGTTATTCTGCTTATATATTTATTAGTTTTTGTGGAAGATATATTTATGGAGAAGACCTTATACATGGAAAACACTGTGTGTAGCCTTTTAAAGCAGTTCATTATTCTGTATTGAAGATTCACATTTATACTATTTTTGCCACAACGTATGTGACTTCACTGTTGCTTTCTTCAGACACAGCAGGAGAAGGCATGCAAACCCCATAACAAATGGTTGTGAGCCACCATGTGGTTGCTGGGAACTGAACTCAGGACCTCTGGAAGAGTAGAAGTTTCTCTTAACCACTGAGCCATGATATATTAAATTTAGAAGAGAAATGAATCACAGAAAACAGAGCATGCCACATCATAATCCCTTCTGTAAATGTGGAATACTCCTCACTTAATTATTTTATAGTTTTGTTAATTATTTAGATTATAATTTGATTACATTGTTTTTCTCTTCCCTTTTTTCTTTCAAAACACTCCAAAACACTCTGCCACGATCTTCTCCAAATCATGCCACTTTCTATTTAGTAATTTTTATTGTGTGAATGCGTATTTTGTGTGCGTGTGTGTGTGTGTGTGTATACATATATATTCCTAAATATAACCTTTTATCTTTGTATAATGATACCTGTATCATGTTTTCAGGGTAGACTAATGAGAGAGGACCACCTCTCTCATTTTCAGATTTACTCAGTGTCTTACAGCTCTTTGATTGGAGACAAGCTTAGTGTATTCACTGTTATCTTGTTCAGCTCTCATTTAGGTAGTAATGGGGATGAGATGTTATAGATGTAGATTTTGATTTTATTAGGAGACACAAACTGACAACAAACACTCTTACAATCTTTTCATCCTTCTTCTACAATGTTCCCTGACCTTTCAGTGCAAGTATTTTATTGTCGCTTGTTTAAATGTATCCATTGGGACTGGGCTACACAATTCTGCATTATAATTGGTCCTGAGTTTCTGGAGTCGTCACCATCTGCTGCAAAGAGAAGTTTTCTTGATGAAAAGTAAAGACTATACTTATCTGTGGGTATAAGGACAAATGATTATAGATTTTTCAAGAGATTACACCGGTTTCGTCAATTAGTGGTTGTAGATTTTCTCCCAATAACTATGATGTCACTATCCCTAATAGTTAGCTGGGTTTCCAGTACCACAAAAGTTCTTCTTATTACTAAATGGGTCATAACTCTAAAAAGAGATCTTTTGGTTACCACCAAGGTATGGTTGTATGCCATTACTCCACCCGTAAGCTTATCATGACGTGCTGGTCATGGATGTGCTTCACAGGTATCACTTTGACTCCCCATCTGATGATCTAGGAGTGTAACATGATCTGAAAATGTTTAACACAGCCTCCAGTTTGTTGGCTATACTTAAATTTTTCTGTTTTGATAAGTCACAGGATTTAAATTATCTCTTTTATACTGAGCAAAACAGAATTTGCATTTTAAAATATTTCATCTATTTGAAAACCCTGTAGCCTATATTTCTAAAGAGTTTTATGAGAAATACTTTTATTTTCTGTTTGGCAGACAAATGGAAGCTATAAATTATACTATGGACTATTTTAAAGAAGGATCTAAAAAGAATTTTCCTATAGTTTATATAAACTCAATATTTCAGGCACATTGCTTTTATTGAACACGGGAAATTCAAATGTAGATGTGTTGCTAGGATATTTTCCTCAGTCACCGAAGCTGTATAAACTAGTTATTTACCAAAGAAATGTCAGAGTTGCACTTACCATGTTTTTTAAGAAATATTTTGTGAAACAAACAAGTTCTGAGCTTTAATATTATATAGTACTTATTATGAGAAGTATTACCAACTAAAATTTTAATAAAAATATTTTTACTCAAAATCAAGGTTGGGAAAAATAATGTGGTATTGTAATAAGATATCAGTGGTACTTTTTGAACCAAAGATACCTATCTTCTTGAAAATAATTTAAAACACAAAAGTTCAAATCTCATCTTGTCTTGAACAAATCATCTCTGCAGTTATTTTTACTCTCCGATCATTTGTTTGCTGTATTCTGTTTAGTCATATGGGAGCATAACGGCTTCCTATGTGTTCACCCACCCTTTGTATCTCTCTTCTAATTCTAACTAAATAGAAATGTCCTATTAATAACTGTAACATGATTATGAGTACAAATCTATGTCGCATTTCTTGTGAGTGACAGCTTTTCACTAAATGGATCAATTATATATTCAAACACTGAGCATGTCTCTCCTCTTTTGATTTAGAATCTGACATAATTGGTTTATAAACAACCGTAGTTTCTGGCCCTTTAGGAGAACACAAGAAATAAACTTTCTAATTGAGCAGTTTATGTAATAATGTGGACGATTGGGGAAAAATATGAAAGCTGACATTTGAGAGAAAGCTCTGGAAAACCCAGAAGGGGGCCTGAAAGTTGGTTGTGAAGGTGCAGTAACCATATTAGAAACATTTGCTAGATGAGTCATCATGTACCTAAATGTTAGGAAATTTGTAATTATTAGGGTAGTGGAGAAAGGATTCTTCCCAGAAGGATCGAATATAAATCCGATGATGAGTAAAGGAAGATGAGTAAAGGTTCTGAAATGAATCTCTACCTAATAAAACTATCAAGTCAACTTAAGCGCATGATGGAGAATGTGTGAAGGATATGTTCTTTAGTTTTTGGTGGCAACAAAAATGCAGACATTTCAGAGGCATTTGTGAGAGCTACTGGAGAGATTAGTTTAGACTATAAATAAAGGGAGGCTTTGACATGGAAATTAGAAATGAGCAGAATGGATGTATGTTGCTTGCAGAGTATATTCATATGCATCTGTGAATTGTGAACTGGTGCTTCATGGTATTGCTATGGATGAGGCTTTGGAAGGGGCAATTGATATCACAGAGGCTTTAAGACCTATTGCCTAAAACCTGTGTAGTAACAGGACTTGAAACTGAAATTCGAAATCTAGTCATTAGCTTCACAGACTCAGAAATTCAGTGTTGTTAGCTAGCTCAAGGAGTACAAAAGCTTTAGATGACTGACCCACCCGGATTCCAATCAGTCAAACCCCAGAGGGATAGTTGGATAAGGTACATTGACAATTGACCAATTTATTGTGAAAAAATAACCAACCAGGTTGTCAATCCTGCCCTTTTGCCTAGAACCCTTCATGTTAGTATCTATATCCTTATCCATATCTATATGTCTATTCAAGTGCAAGTAAATGTAATTAATTATCAAATTATAGATGAGGAGTTATTTACATTTAAGGAGATCTTGAAATGAAACTTTAGGTATTAATAAGAAATTTATATTAAACTACCATAGCTAGAATACTGTTACCTACATTGGGAAATTTGTTTAAAACAGATTAAAACAGCCTTTCCTAATGTAAGAAGAGTAGAAAATCTTCAGTATGAAAAGCTTAGTTTCAAGAGTTTTAAATTATTTCTAGCTCATGTTCCTTAAATTTTGATAGCTTTTAACATGCTATGACCTATCTATTTTATATAGCTACATGAAACTCTACAAAATATATTGTCTTTTCTCTCTTATATAACATTGTCACAGATTTTTAAATAATAAAAATATAGGTTAAGATGAACATGAATCTTTAAAATTATAGAGATATTATTATTCTTCAAAATGCCATCATTTATTTCTGGATTAAATAACAAAAAGTGAGATTAAGACCTAAAAGACAGTTCAGTGGTTAAAGAAGCCTGCTGCCAAGGCTGAGGACCTTTGACTCCCCGAACCCAAACTGTAAAAGAAAAGAATTCCTACAAGTTCCCCTTTGACCCCCCCTTTACATACAGTTAGCATGTGAAACAGCACATAGAGACATGCACAACATGCTATAAGTAACAAATAAGTCACAGCTTATTTTATAATGACTTTAGAACCTGTTTAATTTACTGAGACTTTCTGTTCTAAACTGAAAATCTTATAAAGTTCTCATGGTACTAAACTTCTACGGCAGATTTGGTAATATGTGTTTCTTGCCAAAAAGCATTTCAAGGAATTCTATGGAAAAATACCTTGAGAAATTCTTGAATGTATAGAATGAAATGATTTCATGTGACTAATTCAAATGCTCAAGGCATGAAAGTTATTGTCTTTCCCAGAGTTTTACATAGATTTCCAAAGTTTAGAGTGTGTCAGAAAGGATAAAGGAAGAGGAGTCTCAAAGCAAGGCACAGGTGAAGAGGAAATGTAGGGGTGTAGATTTGCACCATTTCATCCTGTGAGATTTTTACAGCATCATGATACCTTTTAGATATGAGTCTCTGTTCAGACTGCAGCTCTATCATTTGTTAAGATTTATTATATATTATATAAATACTGTAGCTGTCTTCAAACACACCAGACGAGGGCATCAGATTTCATTACAGATGGTTGATGAGCTACCATGCAGTTGCTGGGATTTGAACTCAGGACTTCTGGAAGAGCAGTCAGTGCTCGTAATCAGTGAATCATCTCTCCAGCCCTACCTAGTTCCATCATTCTTACCTGTATGTTAAGGTTCCTGTTAGGCCAAGTCTTTACTACCTGTGAGATTGTATCACCAATTCATTCTCTCCCAAAAGTACCAGAGATAGGGATGTGGTTGCCGGGTAGAGTGCTTGCTGACCAATGCAAAGCGCTCACTGTGGTCGCCTGTGGTATCAGAAATAAAAATGGCACAGATGCCTCCACAATCCAACCATCATGTTTCCTCATATTTAATCCCTTGTGAGACAAGGTTGAGAAGTTTTTCTATAATCCCTGAAATTTCCTCTTTTTTTTCCATCCCAGTGCAGGAGAAAGAAGGCAGAAGAAAAAAATTATTGTGACTAAATAAACGTATTTTCAGTTCTATTTGGTTTTGATTTTCAGATGCTATCTTCGAATTCCAAAAAAAAATTAGACTTTTACCTAAATGACATTCTCTTCTGTAATGTGATGTAAACTTGTATGCAAAAAGCCAAGCTTTGTGGATTGAGAAGAAAAATATTTTTGGACACCAGAAAATATCTTCTGCCACAAAAATATTTGACATAGATTTGTACAGGATTTTTATGTAAGCTTATAATTTCTTAAGAAGAAATTAATTTTTTAATTTATAGTTGAACAATAAATTATTACTGAGTTTCCTTTGACTTGTTGGTTCTCATCCTTGTTTCTGTATTACATTTGGAACATAATGTTCATAGTTAAATGAGGAATGGTTGCTAGGAATATTGGTTTAAACCTGCAGAGCATCATGGCCATAAAAGTCATTTATAGTTACGTGAAAAACATACGATCTGCTATGTATTTTACCCACCTGAGACATAAGCCAATGCACTAGTTCTTTTTACATAATCTCATCCACAAAACAGTATTGGTTTTCTTTATGCTGACATACCACAGAGATTTTTGTGAGCACTGAACAAAAATTTGTCTTCTGCTTATTTTTGCATCCTTCATCAAGGGGATCCATCTCAGATTGGAAAGTTTCTTTTTGACACTTTCTTTTCTGCTTAAATAACATTAAAAACTATATTTTATGGATATTATTATGTATTTTTTACATTGAACAAGTCCTTGGTTACAATTGTTTGCTTCAAATCGATTTCTTCCCTTTCCAGGAAGCATACACATGTTTTCCTGTTAATAGGATTCCAAAGAACCATTGTTGTCAATGCTTATTACCCTTGAGAAACAGCTACGGGTGTACTAATGACTAGCCTTCCTCATTTAATGGAATTCCAGCTACACACTGTTAATCTACTCACTGGTGATTAATTTGTATCCCGATTGGCTATCGTCTAGCATTCACCATGGTATTTTTTTCTTTCATTTTTTTTTCCTGAAGTAATTTTTCTGTGGATTTCCAATGAAGTTGGAATAACAGTTAGTCTATTTACAAAGCAAACATTGGATTGTTCACCTTGCAGCTTTTTATCATTGATTTTATACGACCTTTACACCTTAGTTCTCCTTCACAGATATTTCTGCTTTGATGTTTTGTTTATATTTCTGATACTTAGGAGTGCAAGATGGATGTGCTTCATGATAAAACCGGGGTCAAGATTTTATTAATGAAACTAGGCTGCTGATCACAATTTATTTTTAGCACTCAATTTGTTAAGAAATATACCTTCAATCAACAGTTAAAAATATAAAACTCTATTCCTTCATTTTTTTATTCTCTGAGAATTCCCTTCAATATTTTTCTCTTTTAGAAAAGATTTTTTTGGTTCTTTATGAATATCACGTCATGTAATCCAATCCCACTTATCTCACCCTCCCCTTGTCCCCATCAGATCCCCTTGTAACCTCCCCTTCAGCAGATTTGTCCACACTTCTTTGCTTGCAAATGTTCATTGTAATGACTCATTGGTCTGGTTCAAGGCCTCTAACATCTGCCACTCTATCATCAGTACTGGAACCTCACTGGGATTTCTACTCTGCTGCTTAGAAAATGTACAGATCCTTCAGAGCCAGTGCTCCTACTCTGATGAACTCAGGACCAGCGGTTTTGTCTGATGTAGGTGGGAAAGGGTAAAAGCGGGAGATCCTTCTTAGTCATGTCACCACACAGCAGACAAGTGGTCGGGGCAGGTCTCTCATGACTATGCACTCAGAGCTCGCTCTCCTATGCATCCACCACCAGGGTCAGCTCTACTGTGCTGCCCAGGTGAGATCAGGGCTAGCTCTACTGAGTGCTATAGCTGGTGAGGGGCAGGGACAGCTCTCCTGCTTTCATGACCTCAGAACCAGGTCTCCCAACAGCCACAGATGGTGACAGGCAAGGGGGTAGGAGAATATCTCTCCCTTGTCCATACCACCACATGGGAGATGAGGGGCAAAGCTAGCGCTCCCATGCTCATACCCTTAAGACCTCATTTATAACTACCTCAATGTGGCAGTGTGAGCAGACCCTCTCTCTGAGTACTATTGCTGGCCATGGGCAGGGTCAGCTCCTCTGTTCTCATGCCCCCAGGTATATTCCATGATACCTGGGATAGAGATCTGTGGGGCCAGTTCTACACAGCCCCACCAAAGAACATGTCCCTGGGCCACAGCCTAGACCAGCCATGTCTACCTGGCCTATGGTATAACAGACCCCTGCAGCTGCAGGGCAATGGACCCTGATGTGGCCCCAGTACCAATACAGGCTAGGACCCCACTAGGATCCCAAATACCATTACCAGCTACTCACATCAGACTATTCCTCACTACTCTCAAGTTTGGCCTTTCTTCATTGAGCCCACAGCCTTCTGTTTCTTTCTTTTCCATTTCCCCAACACTTACTTGCTCCTCTTAGTGGTACCCAGCATCTCTGAGTATTTGCAGTTGTCTCAGGTTTGAAGTCAGGACTGTTATGCTCTGCTTATGCATTATGACACCAGGCCAGGTCATCTCAGGCATGGTCTGACACCCAACATGTGAGGATCCAGACTAGTAGTCAGCTCATGCTTGCTTTTTCAGGCAGTGCTAGGCTACTAATCATTCAGATGTCCACAGGACAGAACACTGAGCATAGATACAGCCTTGCTCCTCTCTGTCACTTACTGACAAACATGTGACACAATAGCCACAGCCTCTAGTAGAAGGGTCTTCAATGTTTTGAAAATATCTTCAATTTGTCTTTCTCTGATTTGAAGAATTAAAAACATCTAAAAATTTCCACTGAGATAAAATGGTATGCAATTTTATGCAAATTATTCATCTTTTTTGTTTTTATTTAATCTTTTTTACACTCCAGATTTTATCCCCTCCCTGTCCATTCTCTGACTGTTCCATATCCCATACCTCTTCCCCAATCCCTGTCTCTAGGAAGATGTACCCACTCTCCCACCCTCCACCTTCACCACAATCCCTCACCCCACCCCTGCCAGACTTCTTCACTGCCTGGGGCCTCCAGTCTCTTGAGGATTAGGTGAATCTTTTCTGACTGAACCCAGACCAGGGAGTCCTCTGCTGTATATTTTGGAGGCCTCATTTCAGCTGGTGTATGCTGCCTGGTTGGTGGTCCAGTGTCTGAGACATCTCCGAGGTCTAAGTTAATTGAGACTGCTGGTCCTCCTACAGGGTCACCCTTCTCCTCAGCTTCTTCCAGCTTTTCCCTAATTCAACCAAAGAGGTCGCAAATTATTTAACAACTTAGATTTCGTTAGGTTTAAATGGACATTTGTTTCACCAAAATGGAAAGGCCATGTCTTAATTTTAAAGTCATCCAACAGGTCTGGGTCTCTACTTCATTGACTCTAAACTGCAGGCACTGAAAGGAATCCTGGGAAAATCTTTCACTAGGATTTTTATTTCAGTTGAGTCTGTTGTGACACATTTGTCTTTCTGCATATATCTAGATGAATGAAAACTAGATGTGGATTCTTTTTCTGTGTCACTATTTACTTTATGAATTTGACAAACTGATATGTTAATTTTCTTTAAACTGCATAAATAATTATACCATATTCTTGTTTTTAACCAAAAAATGAGAATCTCTCTGAAGAGAACTTAGAGCATTAGTACAGTTCACAGGATATAAAAAGTACTAGAATAATTTTAACTATATTTGGAATAACTTCACATCCCTTGGCCATTATTTTTAATTGCATATAATTTTTTTCTCTTTATTGTTTCTTAATACATTATTCAGTGGATAGGACAAAAATTCTTCAAAATATTTAAAGTAGTAGATTTTCAAAATAAATTCAGTTGCTATAATCATAAAAGCAAGTAATAGTAATTACTAAAATTAAATTGAATGTATAAATTCTAATATCCTCTCACTTACCTACATTGGAATGAGCAGTAAGTGTTATTTGTTTATTCTAGTGCCATGGTAAGTAATTGTACATGTCTGGCTTTAATGAACCAAATATCTCTGTTAATTCAAACATTTATCTGTTAATTTCATGATAACATGAACAGGCCAGACAATTTTAGGAATATAGAGTGATATGAATGTGTAGCTCATTATTTGAGCCATCTATCCTGAAATTAAATGCAACTGTGTTACTTAAACAAGTTAATAGATTGTCCATGCAGTTATAATATGGTATTCACATATGCGTATGCACTTACATACCTGAAGTGGTCTTGGTAAGAGGTAAAACTGATTTTGGAATCATCATTAAAACCCAACAGAATTTGCTTCCCTCTCAGTAGTTCACATTTATGATAAAGAAAAGACATGTTTACTAGATAAAATGGTCATATTCTTATTAAGATTTCAAAGGTCTAATCACAAAAATTACTAATATGGGTAACCTAGTTTTATTTTTATCAACACTTATTTTTTTCAATATGCTTTAACTGAAACACAACCCATTATTTTCCCACCTCTCACTTCTCTTTCTAGATTCTCTAAGTTTCTTTCATGCCCAGTTGTCATCCTCTTTTTCTTTGATTATTATTGTTATATACATATGTGTATGGACAAATATAAAAATATAGCCTACAGAGTCTATGCAAAAATATATCATTGCATATATATGTAATCATATTACATGTCTCTGTGTGTGTTTGTGTGTATGTCTGTGTGTGTGTGTGTGTGTGTGTGTGTGTGTATGTCTGTGTATGTGTTCAATCTGCACTAGGCTTCCAGTAAGAGGGATAAATAAATAAAAATAAATATTCCTTTTCCCCTTCCCTTTCTTCTTCCAACACATCCTGTGTAACCCCTTGCTCTCCCTCTCAAATTAATGGCTTCCCTTTCTTTAATTGTTGTTTCACATATACATTATACCTAAATACCAAAATAAACCTGTTCAGTATACTTAATGTTGCTTTTATTTTGTACACACACACACATACACACACACACACACACACACACACATTTAATTTTTCATATAAGTCATTTGTTCTTTCCAAGGATACTTATTATTTCATGAATCTGTGTAATAGTATGTTGTATATATTTTAAATAAGCCTCAGTAGCAGGGAGTTGAAAGGTTTAAAGTCTTATTGAAAAATAAAATATGTTTCTTGAAATTCCCTGTATGGATTTATGTTAGATGGTTTGCACACATGAGGACTGTGGATTTTGCTAGGATTTAGAAATTTAATGGAGGAGGTCAAAAGGCTCATTTCCATTGTACTCAGGAATCTTGCAGGCTTTCTAGAAGCATGCTTTGGCAGATTGATAACCTACAGATCACCAGTCCCAGCTGGACACAATCTCAGCCACTGGTCCTGTGGCAGAAATGTGACCAACTGAGCAAATTCCCTGGGGACAATTAGTATCTCACCAAGAAAATAAACTCTCCCAAGCATTGTTAAAAATAACTATGATAATAAATTTCTTCATAGCAAACAAAACAAAATGCTATTAAAATCCAAATTAAAGTGTATTTTTGAAAAGATTATTCATATTCACAAATAATCATTAATTTAATAATATTTAAAAACCATCTAATTCATCAAACTATGTGAAGAATGTATTGACATTGAAAATAAAGTTAACTTTGTATTTGATGATTTTTAAATTATCAAGAGTAATGTTCCTATAATTGTTTCAAACACACAGATGTCCTATTTTAGTTTATAGCAATTCTAGAAAACAATTAAGTATGTTTGAAATGTCTTTAACTCTCTAATGTGTAACTTTTGTTTTTTTCTCTAGTTATGTACATTAGTATGAATAAACTAGTAAAGATAGAAATATTCTATTTCTACTCACATTTTTCATTACATTTATTTCTTGGTGTGAGATGTCTATGGCACGCCTGTTGAGGTCAGAGTACGAGTTGTGAGAGTTTGTTCTTCTCATGTCGTGTCCAGCACCAAAAATCAGGTGGTCTCTTAGGGTTTCTATTGCTTCAACAAACCACCATGATCAAAAATTAAGTTGTGAAGAAAAGTGTTTATTTGCCTTCTATTTCCATATTGCTGTTTCTTGTTGAAGAAAATTAGGACAGGACAGGAGCTGATGAAGAAGCAATGGAAGAGGGGTTTGATTTAGTTTTCAGTGGTAGAGCACTTGCCTAGCAAGTCTAAGGCCCTGGGTTCGGTCCCTAGCTCCGGAAAAAAGAAAAAAAAAAAAAAGAAGCAAATGGAAGGATGTTGCACTGCCTTGTTGCATGGTTTGCTCAGCCTGATTTCTTATAGAACCCAGGATCACCGGCTCAGGAGTGACACCACCATTGGTTGGGCCATCTACCATTAATCACTAATTCAGGAAATGCTTTGGAGCAGGATCTCATGTAGGCATTTTCTCAACTGAAGCTCCGACTTCTCTGATGACTCTGGCTGTGTCAACTTGACACAAAAACCAGCGAGTACAGGTTGTCAGGCCTAATGGTTAGCACCTTTTCTTACTTGCCATTGCACTGACCTGAGATTCCCAGTTTTATCCAACTAAAATTAAAGAAATTTCATATGTAATGAAATGGTTTCCATATAATGGGTTGTAGCAAGTTAATGTATTTATTCACTAGTCATACAAAAATTTATCCAACTAATCAGTAATTCCGAATGTTTACCTGATTCATATTCATTTTATCCTTTATAAGTATTACAATGATGAACCTATTCCTATGTAAGTTTACATAGTTTGTAGATGCCATTCTCAGAATAGAATGAAGCTCTTAATAAAAGTTCTGAGTTATGTTTTAGAAAAGCTTAACAGATTTTAAACCCCAGAGAATAGATAAGAACAATGTCCCAGTTTTTAGACAATTGCCTCAGTTTCTGAAACAAAACTTATACGAGTTAAGTAGAAGCTTATGACTAGATAGTTATAAATTCAAAAGCAGGCCTTATAATAAAACTGTCTAGGAAAAGGAAAAGCATTCGAGTTTCATTGGATGCTTCTACCCGTGTTAACATCTGAAGTTCTTATCATTGCTTTGTCTTTTCAAAACCAATGTATGTACATGTCCCTCATGACTCAAAGTCTCCAACTATACAATGTCATAAATCAGGGGCTGTGATTAATTCACCTGGGCAAATACATGTGTTGAGTAGGCCAAAATACTAACCTTGTCAAGCTACTGCATAGACTTTCTGATAGAGAAAAAAGGTTTTATCAAACTTCTGAAAATGAATCTTTACTACAGAAACTTTATCCAATTCACTGATAGTTTTACATTTTATAATTTAAACAGCCTAGAACATATTTTTGTGATTTTGAATTCTTAAATTCTCGACATGAAATAATTAATCTGTTATTTGCCATACGTCAACCTCAGCCTTGCATTTTCTCATGCCACCTTGATTGGTTGAGGACCAGTTTTTATGACTATGGAATATATTAATATCAATTTTGGGTTAATAGTTTAAATCTTCATATTATAACCAGTAGAATCATAGAGACATGTTGCAGTGTTTTTGTTTTTTGGTTTGTTTCTACAGTGCTTTACAGGTGTTGCCATCACTGCCTCAACTAGTTCACTCTTTTACTTAAGCCATTTCTTATCCTTTCCCAGCCTCAGATGACTTATCTGTAAACCTAAGGTAATAATCTTTTATAGTTATTTACACAATTGGCCATCAACACAACTACATAAGACCAAGAATACTTAAATGCTTCAGACACGTTAAAGCAGCTCATTTCTCGTGCTAATTATGTTTCCCCAAAACTTGTTTGCACTAGTGTCCCCTCATAAGACACTGAGGGACTCTAACCACAGTGGGTTCTGATTGGTAAAGAAAGAATCCAACAGGCAACAGCTGGGAGAGGAAGACAAAGGAGGGACTTTTAGGATTCCCAGGCAAGGGAAAGAGAGGAAGGGAGAAGAAGGAAACCTACCATGCTAGGAGAAGAAGGAGAAGGAGAGGAGAGCTGCCATGCCTGAGGAGAGTGGAGGACAGGGAACCATAGCTGGCATCTGAAGGAGCTGGTAGACTGTATCCCAGTTGGCCAGCACTCTGGGCCCAGAGCAACCAAAATATAATATAGGATTTCATAAGTAATAACTCGGGATTATCGGTGGGAAGTAGATTAACCAACCATTGGTGGAAAGTGGATTAACCACATGTAGGTTAGGAAGTGGCCCAGCCATTGAGCTGATTAAGCCATATCAAAATATAAAGTCTGTGCATGTGTCTTTTATTCAGGAACACAGAACATTGCATCAGGAATTGTAGAACACACTGCCAGATTTTATTTAATTATTTTCTATTTCTACAATTAATTCTAATTATTTTTATATAATAAAATTAACATTTATCCTGTTCTACAAATTTCACAGTATTAACTCCAACAACTAAAAATGTTTCTGTGGTTTTAGAAGCAAATTCTATGTAATATAAAAATGTGGGAATGACATTGTTTCATAACTCTCTGAATGCTGAAATTCCGAATATATGTAGCAGATTTGTTTTTGCTTCTTAAAGGTATTTATTTTTAAATATAGAAATAATTAAAAATTTCATGTGACTGTAACACTGTAGTAGTTATCTATCAAAAATATGTAAAAATAAAAAATAATATATCACTTTTAAATGATTAATTCAAAGTAAATGAATGATTCTTTTAAATTTATAAAGCCATATAACTAACAAATGATTTTCCAAGAAAACATAGGAAATATTGGTTTCCTCTTCAATAGTGATAATGTATTGTTAACACGGGTTGGTACTCTCATGTTTTAATGAGTTAGTTAGATTGAGTGATTAAGTCATTAGTTAAAAGTAAATTTTGGATACAGACTTTTATAAATTTACTATGACATACAAAACCATTAACTTATTTGTTAACAAATATAAATTAAACATTTTGAAGGAATTTTTCATCTATGTTAAGAGATAAATTCTCTCATACATATGTAAGTGAGAAAAAGTGCTCTGCACATTTGAAAGATGACCTGTCAAAACTGAGAGAAACTGGGAAGATGAAACTTCCTCAGACAGGCTCAAAGACGTATACAGTACATATCTCATGGTAGTGCAATGAGAACAAAAGAAAAGTGCAACAGCAAAGCAAAGTATGTTTACAATAGAAACTTCAGGTCACTCAAAAATCAGCTTCCCCCAAAAACGTTAGCAAAGTTAGTGAGATTTTCAGAAGGTAAACTATATAGGGAATAATTAAAAGGTAATTCCTCAGGGAAAGTATTGTGTCAAGAAGGAGCTTCATGGAAAACGTTGCACACTGATGTAAAGAAGTTCAAGGAGGCAGATCTGGCATATTACATGAAAAGAGGCTCTAAAGATTGTTTTTGCCAAGAAGTGGGTCTCGTCACTATGCTGCAAATTGTCTGTCACTCGCAACATCAATTGAAAACTGGACACCTGGAAGACACACAGGAGAAAATGATGCATCTAGAAATTCGGCTCACTGTCTACAGTGCTATATTGAAGAGGATACTGTCCTGTTATTGGTAAACATTTGATTCTTCAAAATTCTTGTCATTTTTTAATTTGTGTTAATTTCATAATTTTTCTGGCTTCTTTCTCTGCCCTTTCCCTGAGGCATCTTGATGTCACCTTGCAACATATTTGTGGTTATATACATCATGTGATTTTTACCTTCTGATGAAAAGGCAAATACCCAGATATAAATTGATAAGTGTTGAAAAGTTAATCTTTATATGAATAATTGGTAAAGTGAGGTCATACCACGCAGTAGTTTTTTCACATTCTTTAAATACTTTGAACTCTAACTTGTGGCTTTAGTAATAAGATGCCTATTTAGCTGTACTCATTCATGTTAAACTTTGTATTAATTTGGCTTCATGTTATGCTTTAGTTAATTTTAACCTACCTAGTAATAGTTACAAAGGGTGTGTCCAAAGTCATTCTGTACACTTCCAATTTGAATAATAGTCTCTTAAATAGATGGAAGTTACTTTTTGTAGGAGAATGACCTTCATTCATAAGCTTTTTTGTTTGCCCATAAGGATTAAGTTTGTAAGACATATTATATGAGAACTGTGCCAAAATAGCTGTCAATTATGCAGAAAATAAAACAAAAGTTTAGAGAGGTGGCTGAGTAAGAGATTGTACTGTGATGGCAGACAACTTGAGTTTAGTTCCTAGGACCCATGTTAGCAAGCTCACAATTGTTTTCAAGGAATCTAATTCCTCTGTTCTTCATGGGCACCTACATTAATGAGCACATTCAAATACTGGCATATACCCACAAAATAAACAGCAAAGAAAAATAATAAATAGTCTCATTTACATTGACTCAAAACTCCATATACTTCTTACAATTATGTCATCACAGTAAAGCCAAACTCCTAAGTCTAGAAATGAAGAATGAGTTAAAAATGTACTATCAGCCACACTGGTTTGATTTGTTCTGTGTCAATAACGATGATGACCACAAAATACTTTAGACATTATCTTTATCATCAGGCACATGTGTCATTTATAAAATAAGCCATAAATTCAAAAGTATTGACACTGGGTCATTGCTGAATAAATATCATTATATGATTTTGTTCCTTTTTTTCAAGCTAAAATGTCTAAACTAAAATAGAGAATAAATTTCACAGATCTTAATCTAACATTTTATGAGAAGTTCAACAAGATCTTTACCTTATTAATTTTTTCAGTGCTACTTAAAGAAAATATAATAGAAGAAGGGAGAGGGGGTATAGGTTAGGGGCTTTCTGGAGGGGAAACAAGGAAGGGGATATAATATTCGAAATGTAAATGAAGAAAATATCCAATAAAAGAACAGAAAAAATAAATTATACTACCTAACAAAAAATATAGTAGAGTAGTCAATATAAATCATCTCAAAATTATTTTATCATTACTGTGCTCTTGAAATCAGTTGTCTTTTTAAATATGATTACGATAAATGTTCCAAGAAGAGATTGATGACAGAAATCTCCGAAAAGAAAACAATACTTTTTCTACAATTGAAGAAGCAGCAGCAAACAAGTGCTAAAATCATAATCTGTGTGACAAAAGTCATCAAACTAAAGCTAAGCCTAGTGCTTGTCTCCATGCAGGAAAACAAGGATTCATAATCTGGTTTATAGAAAGCCAAGCTTGGCAGGTTGAGACAGGAGGATTACAAGTTAAAGGCCTGACAGAGCAATTCAGCAAGATCTTGTGTCAAAGTAAAAGTTTTAGAAAAGACAAAGAAACCCATTTGTAGCTGTTTTCATGGTGTTTGGCTAGCTGATTTATACATGCAGTATCATCTATTTGATTCGTGGCAGCTTCAAATATTAAAACGTGTGACCATGTTTTAAGTCTTGTCATGATTATATTATTTATGATTTGGAAAAATAATTAAACTTGGTGGAATAGAGCATTTTATTGATGGACACTTAAGAAAAGAACATGGGATAATCATAGGACACCAGTGTAGCCTAATAGATTAGGAATGAATGCTTTTATCTATATACCAAAGCTCATTCTCTATGTGTTTTGGGGAAAACTTTACCAAGATCTATATTCTCAGTTGATTTAAAAATAAATATACAAACCATACATTTCTGAGTTTTCTAAAATCTCTTTGGAAGAAAATCTATAGGTTACTTCTTTCTAATACCATTTAACGTTTAAATTTCTTGTTAACAGAGATTTAAACAAAGTTAAATTAGTTGTCCATAACCTTTGAGTCTGATTGTTCAAGTGTAGTTTGAATGCTACATCTTGTAAGATAGGAAATAAAGTACCTGTCATTAGCATGCAAAATCTACATTTAGCTTCAGAGAATGTTTTTAATGAATGATTGTCTCTGGGTAAGGCCAGCACCCTTTAGGAGCCAGTCCTTATGGGTCCTCACAGAAAAGTGACCAATGGAATCTTGGCAGAAAGTATTCTCTGGATCCGTTTTCTTAACACTGGTAAATGTTTTCTTTTAAAATTGAGCTAATCTAATATTTCCTGCTTGTTTTTTTTTTAGAATTTTACATTGTTGGACAGAATATGCTGTTTATAGGAAATGGTCTCACATTACTTAAATGTAAGAGATGTGTGCAAATTCAAGCATCATGGTGCTGATATTGTAGAACAGTATGTCCATAGAAGTGGAAATTTCTATTATACCCTACACTCTCCTTGCTTCTCTGAAAGTACCCCAATAGACCATATATGTTTAGGCTTTTATTGTTAAGAAAATTGTTCCAGTTCCCAAAATGGATTGTTTTTACAATTAATATTACACTGCATGTTCCAAAGTCCCTAAAAGGGTAGAATTTTATTTTTATTTGTGATCCACAAATACAAAATGTGGCTATAATCACTACATGTGAGAACCATGTGAAGAAAAGATCTTTATACACTTTTGTAAATTTAGCAGACTATAAGTGCTAACAACCAATAATAGAATCTATTCTTAGTTAATCTTACTCTTAGTTTAGTCGATACTGTGGGAAGAATTTAGACTATTTATTAATGAACTCATTAGCAACATGATACGAGTGTTGCAAACTCTCACATTCTTTTCACATTGCCTGGCTGCAGGTCTCTGTATTTGTTCCGATCTACTGCACGTGGAAGTTCTCTGATGATGTCTGAGGAGGGCACTGATCTGTGAGAACAGCAGGATGTGAAAAGGAGTCATTTAATAGTGATTTTCCCTTAGGAGAACAGTAGTATTTGGTTTTATCCTGGGTCCCTGGACTGCCTTGTCGAGATCCTTTGTCACCCAGAACAGTAGCAGGTTTTGGTTCCCCATCATTTTCTAGACCTTAAGTCTTTGTTACACAATCACACTAGCTGTCTCCCAGGCAGTAGAGCATGTAGTTTGAGGAGTTTGTAAATGGATTGTTGTTTATGGTTGTCCTTTGATGGTGCACAGGAATACTGTGGGGTAAGTGTTATCTTCAGTAATAGGGCATGTGTGTCAGTTTGAGGAGAGAAACGAATTTGACAATACCCTGGGTTGCTAAGTGTTTTTCTTAGGACCCTTGTGACCTCACCAAATCCCTCCCATCAGGATTCAGAGAAACCTGTGGAAGAGGCAGAAAGTGTGTAAGAGTAAGAGGGAACGGAAGGCAACACGAAAACAAGGCCTTCTAACATACAACATGGTATAAACTTGCCTTAACTCAGAAAGATTGAGACAACATGAACAGAGCTACATGGGTCTGTAAAATATGGGGTCTTAGAGCTAAAAGGGAACCCAGACACGTACCCTCATAACTATGATTTGAAGCTATCTCTTTTTTTTTTTTTTCCGGATCTGGGGACCGAACCCAGGGCCTTGCGCTTGCTAGGCAAGCGCTCTACCTCTGAGCCAAATCCCCAACCTCTTGCAATCATTTGCAAAAGAAAATTTTGATTTTTCCAAGGGAGTCTCACTTAAGGCTGGGCTGCAGAAATCAAATTCAACATTTGAATCCAAAGTTCCGTCATTGGAAGTCCCTTGTCTCATAATTCCATGTCAGAGCTTCTTTTTTAAAACTAAATTCCAACTCAGTAGTATTGAGCAGTATTGATATATGTAAGTATAGTATGAAAAAAAACCAGTTATTTATGATCACCTTAATTTAATTTTGTTTATAATCAATTGAGGTTCCTTTTCATCTATTAGTATGATATTATTATAAAGACTTTTAAGATGAAATTCTTACCCTATTTTAGCTTTTAAAGTAATTTTAAATAACTATTTTAATGTTGCACTCCTAGCCTTCAAGTATCAAAGAAACTCTACGAATGTAGTCAGAGAATTATTTTTAGTGAAAATATTATAATTACAGGTGAAACAGCCTTTTGAAGGTCAGGTCATTTAAAAACATGGGAGAAACTAACTTAATTACTTAAGCAGAAGACTTGATAATGAAGTTAAAAAATATCAGCTTAATGGCACCATATAAAAAGTGATTCATTGAAAGACAGAACTAGACATCTATATGGGGAGAGATATAGATCTACTGGGGATCAAACTGCGAAGACTTCTCTTGAGAAGCAGTGGTGGCAGGCAGAGAGAATTGTTAAATGGTGGGAAAACAAGCAGAGTTTATATGACATTCAGCAGGGTTTCAATCTGAGCTCATTCAGGGTACCAAAGAACTAGTTGTCCTTACCAGAGGTAGTTGAACTTTGGAGGAAGGTTAAGGGTGGTTCCTGGAAAACAGAAATCACTTTAAAAGATCTGCCCTTCTAGTAAGCCTTTAGGCTTATTTATACAGTTACAAACCTACTGTTTACCTAGTCTAAGTTTGTTTGTTTAGAACAATGTCAATTTCACTGCCCTTTGGGGGAAGAAGGGCTTTGGATCTGAAAGCCATGAAGACTACAAAAGGTCAGGATTTTGTTAGAAGCTAGATTTTGAATTCAGAACTTAAACTCTGTCTCTAGGATTTCTACCACCTGATCATATTTTCACCACAGATACCTTCCTTTTAAAATACTAATAACTGGCCTCAGGCTCCTAGAGTTAAATAAGTTAACTTTCAATTGCATTCATTTTTATTCTGGTCTTTTTTTTTTTTTTACTGTAAATGGTATAATAACTTTCAATGGGAAAGCAATGGAAATTTTATAAACAAGAAGTCTATCAGAGTAAAGGCTCTGTGCTGACCCTGGTGATGTCATGAGACTGCTGGAGATGTATGTTGCAGTTAAAAGTCATTAGTGAAGAAGTTCAAAACTCTGCTTTTTAAAAAATTAGCCACATGTGTGCAGAGGAGAAGCCAGAAATCTGCACAGTTTAAAAGAAACTAACTCTGCAAGCCATAGAATAGATAACAAATAATTTAGGTTAAAAACTGCTAACACCATCATTTAAGGAGTTGACAAATAGCAAACTGTCTTTGTCATTTATGTACCCATCCACAGTCAGAAAGTTCATGGCTCCTTTTGCTCCAACTAACACTACAATAGTTTTCAATTGGAAGAGAATTATTGTAAACATTATAAGTTGTGTATTGGAATTCTATGTATAAAGGACACTAAAATCAAACCAAATAAACAAATGTGTTTTGTTTTGAAAGAACATTTTTTTATCGAACTTATCTGAATCACAATAGTACAGATAAAGAATCTCGCTTCAGAGACAAAAACATACTGGTTTTACAAGTTCCATGGTTTGTTGGTATTTTGTTCTTGAATCTGGACAGGCTTTTGTTAGCTGCTAAAGGGTATATCCAGAACCCTCCATAATGTCAAAAAGGTGACCCTAAGCACATTCAATTCACAAATAAACTCTTCCTGGGAATAAATGCATACTAGAGAATTATTTTACCTTTTATGAGACTTTAAAAGCCAATGAAACACAACAGATTGTGTTTTCTTGTTGGAAATGAGAAATTGACAGAAATACTTGAAACACACTGGAAATAAGCCTACTAATGCTTTGATTGCTTTCAATTGTTAGTTTTGTGTAACAACTATTTCTTCAGAGTTTCTATGTTGATATATCTCTTTATATTATTTTTATTCAGTTACTAAATTGTACACAAATGCAGGGAATTTCATTAGAGCATGGGAACAATGTGGCTTGATCAGTCTCTAGCTGTGTTTGAATATAAGCAGTGTACACATAGGATAAAGACAAGCAATCGATTATGAGGGTTCCCCACTGACCACCCAGAGATGATTTCTCACATTCACCCAAGTGTCATTTCCTACAGTGTGGGTATTCAACACCATTGATTTTACTGATATGTTAGTTTTCTTCTCAGTAATGTCTTCAACGTGCCAGAAAAAAAAGAAAAATAAAAAAATAAGAATAGTCCTTGAGTAAAGCTGTTGGAGCAGGAGAGATGACCCTGCAGTTAAGAGAACGCCCTTCTCTGTAGAGCTCCAGGGCATCTGGAGACACAGCATGTGAGTGCACATATGTAAACAAATATACACACCTTTTAAACATAAAATTTTTTTAAAGTGTAGAAAAGAAATATGACCATGAAAACACAACAAAATGTCATCAAGTAACTTTCTGTGTTAGGAAAACTCAACAAATTCTATAAAATCAAATATATAGCACTTTAGATGAGAAAGGTTTTATTAGAGTCAAAAACGAGATGTAGAATGTAAACTGTATGGCTATGGATTTATACATGGTTAAATGATACCATTTAAAAGAGCTTTTTCCAATGTAGTCAGTGATATAATCAAGGCTTTGTCTCAGTTCTCTTTCTGAATGAGAAACAAGTATTTTTTTTTTTTTGATTTTAGTAGGCACTGAAAATAATGAATCTCCTTTATTATTTTCTTTGTTATGTTTTAGTAGTTATACTACAATTATTTGCATATTTGCCTGGCTTTTTCATTAGAATTATTTCTCAAGATGAAGTTCAGTGGATGAAGATATAGCTCAGTGACTAAGAATATTTGCTTCTCTTCCAGAGGACCTGTGTGCAGTTCCCAGCACCCACATTTGACAACTCACAGATGCCTCTGCAGCCAGTTCCAGCATATCTGACTCATTTGGGGGCATCTTTATGAATCATGTACACATGGAACACATTCATGAAACATGCACTCTCATACATAGAAAAATGAAACTATGTAATAAAATTATCATAGGCAATTTTTATTTTAAGTTTCATCCATCCAATTAAAGGAGAATTTCTGTGGTGGTTTGAATCAGAATGACTCCTAAAAGACTTCTGTGTTTGAGAGTGAGTGGCACTAGTAGGAGGTATGGCCTTGTTGGGGTAGGTGTGGCCTTGTTGGGGTAGATGTGGCCCTGTTGGGAGAAGTGTGTCACTATGGGGGCAGGCTTTGAGGTCTCATATGCTTTAGCTAGGCCTACTGTGGCATTCACTTCTGTTATCTTTAGATCTAGATATAGAACTCTCAGTTCTCCAGCATATCCATGCTTACATGTTCTCCATGCTTTCTGCCATGATGATAATGGACTAGATCTCTGAAACTGTAAGCCAGCTCCAATGAAATATTTTCTTTATAAGGGTTGTCATGATTATGGTGTCTCTACCCAGCAATAGAAAAACTAAGGCAAATACATTTAAAAAATGCCGGTTTCCTAGATTTTTTTTAGTTGTATAACTCAGGTACATTGATTATAATTCCCAGAAAATTGAGATACATTAATATATTCTCATTTGTACTACATTTGACAAGTGCTACAATAAAATGGAAGTCATGTGAAGTTATAGATCTTTTATCTTAGTATTCACGTTATTGCCACATTTAAATTTAATCAGGTTAAGTTGTTCATTTCAGTTCATAACATAGTTAACATCCCTTGTGTTCCTTCTCACCTCCAAAGAAACTAAAAATCTTTGCAGGGTGTCTGAGCGCTGTCTAGACAGCCTAGTCACCAATTAACAGTGACAACATGATGAAAAAACAGGAGGTATGCACATTGTTTTCAGTGTACAGTCTATCAAGCGTGGTTTTGAAATGCGAGTAATAAATCATTTTTAAGGCATCTAGCGGTATCCAAGTTAAAAAATGTTTCTCATCTATCGTTTTGTCTTAGTAAGCACTCTACCAACTTCTGTGAAAAATGATTGCTTAACAAAATCATTTAAGGTTGTTGCATCACATACACATGGTTCATTACTTTGCAAAGCCTGGCTCTAACTTCCATGACCTTAGAAATGAATTACTGCTAAGTAAGTATACAGGTTTTTCAAACTAACTTTTATGTTCTTAAGAGTCAAGTGTTTCAGTCTGGACACATGGCATAAAGAGATTACTATACCAGTTTTCTATTACCTATTTCTTTGATCTTGTCTAGTTACTTAATTCTAATTATTTATCCCATGTGATTCTCAGCATTGTTCATATGCTGTCTAAGATGTATGCAGTGGTGCTCTTGTGACTATTTTAAATATATTCTCTATTTTAGTTGAATATAAATACCTTTTCCATGAATAGAAACATGTATATATATATATATATATATATAATTTTCTCTGAATAAGTTTTATGCTTATTTCAAAAAACATCACTATGAAGCAAACTATCATCAATGAGTCTAGTTTTATATAAAAATCTAGGTTGATTGTTAACTCTGAAGTCTAAAAAAATTAAGACAATGTGTATTTTTGTTTTTTCTGCAAGCGTGTGGCCAAGATGTGCTGTGATCGATCCTGGTGAACTAAAAGAAGTTTGTCTGACAACATTTGCATGCCAAAACATTTTCAAAGCCAAGAATATTAGCTCATAACCATTTCCTAGCAAATTAAGAGATTGAGTTAACGAGAGCGCCATGCTGCTATGGGCTATAGTGGGAGTGTGAAACCCTGACTCAAGCTGGCGTTTTCTGAGCAGAGGGAAACACAATTGAGAAGATGCCTCTGTAAGCCTGCGGGGGAGTTTCTTGATTAGTGGTTGATATGGAAGAGCCCAGCTTCTTGTGGGCAGTGTCCTTCTAGAAAGGGATCCTGGATTGTAGATGAAAGCAGGCTGGGAAGCCAGGAGGAGCAAGCCAGTAGCCATGTTCCTCCATGGCTTTAACTTTAGTTCCTGCCTCCAGGTTCCTGCTATACCTTCCTGCTCTTACCTCCCTCAAAACTGGACTGTTTTCCTTGAAGCATAAGGTTAAATAAACCCTTTCCTCCTCAAACAAAACAAAACAAAACAAAACAAAACAAAAACAAAAAAACCCTGTCTCAAATGAACAACAACACTAACAAGCAAACAAAAACAAAAACAAACAAACAAAAGCCAGGTATAAGGACTGATCAAGTTCATGCCTGGGAGTGATTTATTTTATAAAATAAATAAATTTTAGTATGTGTGTATGTGTGTGTGTGTGTTTGTGTATAGAAAGAAAATCTTTCCTTCAAAGAAATAGTCTTGAAGAAATGTATGAGACAGAGGATCTTATTACTTAGATAATGAATCTATGTACCCAGGAGAAAAAACTTTTATCTCTCTGTTTCTGTTTCTCTCTCTCCCTCTCCCTCCCCCCTCTCCCTCTTTCCCCCTCTATCTCTTACACACACACACACACACACACACACACACACACACACACACACACACACACACACACACTTCTTTTTGCTACTTCTCTCTCCTGCTGACATCTTTACTATCTTATTTTGGAGAAACGCAAAGACTATACACAAAACAGTATACCCTGTGTTATAACCTAATATAGATTGATACTAAAGATTGTATTAAAAAATTTAAGAAAAAGAATGAAGGGCAGCTGTTTCAAAGAGGCTAAAAGCAGGATGTTTCAAACATGTGTAATTGCAGTGAAATAAAGAAGATAATGATAAGTTAAAAACAGTAAACCAAAAAATTAGATTTATTGCATCCAACCAAGTTGGTATTAAATCCTAACTTGATTACATGTATTATATCAAAAATATATAATAAAAAGCATACATAAAATGTTAATCCAAAGATTTAAATTAGTACTAAATTTTATATATCAATGGAAGGAAGTAGGCTTATTTCATTAGCCAAAGTTCATATTGGATTTGCAATTCAAAATCAGACTTTACTGCTAATTCTGTTGTAATATTGCCTCGAACAACTGCTTGAGAGTTTTGGAAAGTGAGTGTGCTTGTTTGTGTTCTTGTTGCCTCACCCTTTAGGCATCAAAGAGAATGTTAGAGCTAGTCTTGGTTAAATTTCAAGACCCTATCTCAACAAAAGGAAAGAAAGAAAGAAAGAAAGAAAGAAAGAAAGAAAGAAAGAAAGAAAGAAAAAAAAAAAAAAAGAAAGAAAGAAAGAAAGAAAGAAAGAAAGGAAGAAAGGGAGGAAGGAAGGAAGGAAGGAAGGAAGGAAGGAAGGAAGGAAGGAAGGAAGGAAAGAAGGAAGGAACATAGAAAGAAGAGAAGGAATAGGATAGAATAATGGAGGAAGTGAGGAGTTAAGGAGAGAGGGGAAGCACGCATCTGCATACACTGATGAAACTTTGACAGTAAATTCAATTCAACGATAAATACATGAACACACACACACACACACACACACACAGAAGAAAGAAAGAAAAAAAACAAAGTGAGAGATAATTCATCCATAATGGTAAATAGAATCACCATCAAGGATCTTTTCTTTCTCATTTTAAGTCACTAGATTCAAAAGTGTATAATAATTCATTTGGTTCATCTACCATCATCTGTCAAATAAAAAAGCATGATGATTGTTCAGGCTCGCTTTTCTGAAGTGGCAGAGAGACATAAATATGGCTTTAGACACTACTCACAGATGGCAAAACACATTAAATCTTTGCTCCCTTTTTCCTTGCTGCTGCAAGTAATTTCTACCCCTGTGATGTAGCTATCTGCAATGCTAAGTTACTTTCTGTTTTTGAAATTTGGGTTTAGTCTCTAAGTTAATATATAAATAAGTAACAAGAGTACTGTTCTCACACATGCTTAAATCCACTATCAGTTTTTACTTTTGGACTAAGAATTTCAGTGGAATCATAGCTACTGTTTGTTTCCAGTAGTGTATGTCAAATTGGGATGAGATCAACCTTCATAGTTTTGATATTGTCAAAATGAAAACCCATCAGTATTAAGGGTTTATCTTTATATAGAAATTAATAATGCAATTTTCTCTTGATATAATTATAAGCATTTGAAAAGATATAGATTAAGAAATATTTGGGGAACAAAATATATACCTACAAATGTAGAACAGCTGCCTATTTATTCCCAAGGCCTTACACTTCGGAAAGTGGGGAGAGGGAGAGGAAGAGGGAGAGGGAAAGATAAGGAGAGAAGGAGCAAGAAGAGGAAGGAAGGAGAGGAGGAAAGGGAGGTGGGGTCAAATAATATTTTCTCAATTTCTTCTTTAATTAATTAATTGATTAATTTATTTATTTAGTAAAATTAATCTAGTTTTGTTTTGTTCTATTCTGTCATTGGACTCTGTCTTAGTCAGTGTTCTATTGCTTTGAACAGACACCGTGAATACAGCAACTCTTATAAAAGAAAGATTTCATTGGGACTTGTTTTTCATCTCAGAGGTTTAGACTATTTTAATCATTGCGAGGGGTACGGTGGCATAAGTGCAGATATGGTACAGGAAAAGTAGCAAAGAATTCTACATACAGATCTGCAGGCAACAGGAAATGAGAAAGGGACAGAGCCTGGTTTGGGCTTTTGAAACCTCCAACAACTCCCTCACCCTCCCACCCCCATCCCCAGTGACATATTCCTCCAATGGGGTCATATGTCCTAATCCTTTAAAGTAGCACAATGACTAAACATCGAAATATATGAATCTACTGAGGGCATTCATATTTAAATCACTAAACTTCTTCTTCTGGCCCCCAGAGGCTCGTAGACATATCATAATGCAACAATGTGCTCAGTCCAACTTAGAGTCCTAAGAGTTATCACAGCATCTATGCTATTTAAAAGTTCAAAGTCCTTTCTGAAACTCATGCCATTTCTTAACTGCAACCATTATAAAGTCAATATCAAAAGAATATCATGTACTTCCAACAAAAAGCAGCACAGAATATATATTACCATTACAAAAGAAAGGAAATGGAGCATAGAAAGAAATACTAAACCAAATCAAGTTCAAAACTTGCAGAGCAAATGCCAAATTCTGGGTCTCCATGTTTAAGTCGAAACACTTTTCAAATCTTCAACTTCTCTTAGCATTGGTTGCTGACTTCAGCAATCTACTTTCCCTTGGGCTGGTTCCACATCATCACAGCAGCTCTCTCTGACAAGTATCTCTTAACTGTGGCATTACCAACACCTTGGCATCTTCATCAAAATTCAGGATTCACCCTCACAGCTTCACATAATGGCCTCTCTGGTTCTCTGTGCAAGTATACCTGACACCTGCCTAGCCTCGATGACTTTCCATATCTGGTGAGAGAGATTCTACAACCCCTCTTGTATTCTTGACTCTAAAGCCAAAACTACATAGTCAAAGCTGGGAAGTTCTGCTTGTTGGAGCTAGAATATGACTCCCTTTTTTAATTGCTTCTGGATCAGCTTACAATTATTAATGGCTGCCATCATTACTTAAGCTTTCTTTTAATTCCCTTTCACAGGAAGCTTGGCTGAGTAGAGTCTCGCCCTGAGGACACCATTCCCTTTATTACATATTAGGCTTTTAAACATTTTATCTCCTTGAGGACTGGACAGAGTTCCATTACATTTTCTGTTCAATCTGGATATTTTGCATTTTTCTCTTGTTTGGCATGTTCCTTTTCATTGTAAATCTCATGAAGATCTACAACCAAGTTAGTAATAGGACATTAGAGTAATATTTTTATGCATGGTATAAAAATTGTCTCTGATTATACAAATTTCTAAACCAGCAGTAATCTGATTACAGGCTGGAATTTGATATTGTTAAGCATCATTTGTTCAGTGTTTTGATAACATCTCTCTTCCCACCTTCTGATTTGTTTATTAAAAATCTGATGACCTATACTGAAGGCAGGAACTAGAAGGTGGGACTTCCTCTGAAGGATAGGAATTATGGGAAAAAGTGAAGTAAGGGAGGATTTGTCAGGGAGACTTGGAGAAGGGGGCAATAAAGAAAAAGTTAAGATAACTAAAAAGCCATCTGGTAGAACTTAAAATATGATAAATTGATCAATAAGGTATGAGCTTGTTGGGAACAAGGCTAGGTATATTGTTTCATAATATGAGTATGAGTATGTGTATGTGTATGTGTGTGTGCGTATGTGTCCCTGTCATAATTCAGGTTCTGGAGGTCCCAAAGAAGGCCCTGTTAAATGGGCTGTCTTGAAATATCATCTGCCAATGACATTAATTCTAAACTTTAGTTTAGACTTATGCAGATTTGGGGCATCAGGCAAGGGCAGAATGCAGAATATATTCTTTATCAAAATATTACAGTCTCCAGGCAACTTACTAATACTCTTCCCCTCTGAAATTCTTGAGCTGAGATCCACAGTTTAAGACACCTTTAGCTTTGTTTTCCATGCTTCTACTACAATGTCTCATTAAGACTTGCTTAAAGTGTCTAACTCCTTTTCTAATGTAAATATTCAGTATTTCTACAATAAACAGCAGGAAAAGGCATACCATGGTAACATCCCACTAATTCCTGGTTCAAATTTTTGTCATACTCAATATTCTATTACTGTGATAAGGCTGCATGGCAACAACTCTTGTAAAGTAACAACAATGACAACTAAAGCAACTAAAACAAAACAAAACAAAACAAAATAACAAAAAGAATCTTAAAACAACAACAAAAAACATTTGTATTGAGGGTTTTCATCATGGCAAGGAGCATGGTGGCACACAGGAGATATGGTGCTGTAGAAGTAGCTCAGAGTTCTACATGTGGATCTGCAGGAAGCAGAGCCATGTTTGAGCTTTTCACTCCTCAAAGTCTACCAGCAGTGCCACATCATCTCCAACGAGACCACACTTTCAATCCTCAAACAGTGCCATTTCCTGATTATTAAGCTTTATATATATGAGCCTTGTGAGCAATTATTTATTATTATTATTATTATTATTATTATTATTATTATTATTATTATTATTATTTACATTCCATCAACAATTAGCACTGAGCAGAAATATTTCTAAGATACATTAGAAAAAATAAATTCAAGTTTGAAATTGGGCTTAATTAAGAAAAGGGTCATGCTAGTACATATTATCTTTTGTATTTTCTGGTCCATTTACAAAGGTGATCACTACTCAGGACACAGGATTCACGAACACCTGTCATGAGCCTACTAAGTCACTGAGACAGAATTCACAACAATAAAGTCAAGAACGCCTTAAGCTCATAGAGTGACAAAGATAGATCTGCTCAGAAAAAAAAATTCACTTTTTAGAGAGAGTAGATTATCCAATTCAAGATAGCCTTCATATATTTTTTGAGTAGTGCAAGCCGGCATATTCATCCATCATGTCTTTGCTATCCAAGCTCTGGCTCTCTAAAGAAATTAAACAGTAGACACATTCCACACTTCATCACCACTCATTTTTCTTACCACCTTTTTCTCTTACTCATTACTAGCAATCTTCAAATTTCAGTGTACTTCATGTTTTATGTATAAAGAAGCACAGTGATAATTTTTCCTTCATGAATTTATTCAGAAAAGTTATCACTTCTACATTATCTTGCTTGTCAAACTTAAATGCAATTAAACATTGATAGCATATTTTTTCACATGTTAAAGATGAGGGGTGCTTGTTTGTTTGTTCGTTTGTTTGTTTTTACTCAATAATACAATCTCACCTTGGAATCAACTTTTGGACATCCAAACCATAAGGGTATTAGTAGTCTGATATGTAAAAACATATTGGCTTGTTTATACTTATGTCTCTCCAATTATCACTAGGTAGCCTAAAATTTAGTCAAGGAAATTCTGAAATCCGTGAGAACAGAAACCTATTCAAAAGCAATTAACACTTAAATTACCTTCAAAGTCTAAAACAGGGTTGATTTAAGTTAAACAACTACTCAGATTGTCACTCAACAAAAATAAAAACAACATTCACCCATCTACATCTTTAATTTCCAGTGACTTCAAATGTAGTAAATAAATGAACACCTATTTATACCCATGAGAATGAGGGACTCTGTTATACTAAATTCTTTTTCCTTTTCATCAAGCTGTCTTTGGTTAAATCAGGCTTCACTTCATATCTTTTTTTTTTCTTTTTCTTTTTTTTCAGAGCTGGGGACCGAACCCAGGGCCTTGTACTCGCTAAGCAAGCGCTCTACCACTGAGCTAAATCCCCAACCCCTTCACTTCATATCTTAAAGTCTGTATCATTGATCTGTAGACCAGTGAACTAAGAATTATCCAAAATCAGCAGTTGCCAACAATTGAAATGTTGGAAATTACTACTGTTTAGCATAGTATTGTTTATCCAAAGAATTATGTGACAACTTTACTGTCGCCTGATATATTTAGCACCTGACTTGTGAGTGATCTTTTACAAATCTATTTTCATAAAACTTTTTTTTATTTTGAAACTAAAGTAATATATAAATTCAATCAGTAAATGATGCTTTCTGGAGCTGGAAATATAGCTCAAGTGATAGAGCATCTAGCATGTGCAAAATGCTGAGTTCAATACCGAGCATCAACTATATTAAGAAATATATAATATCTAGGCATGCTTTCTTTAACTTCGTAAGTAAAAAATATTATTTTGAAGTGTCAATGAACCACTATCAAGTCAAAATTATTTTTTTCAAATTTGTCCTAAGTAGCTAGAATAGAAAATTATTAACACACTTGTTTTTAATCATGAGTAAAGATAGTTAGGTCTCATACTAAATAATATTTGTGATGGCAATGAGCACATGAAGAAGCTACTGGATTTGGTGACAACTGCTTTCTCTTTACCTCAGCAATCTGAATGCTATCCCTTTATCATTAACTTACTATGTAGGATATAAGATACTTGTTAATGCACTGCACTATTAGCCTCTACAATCCTTAAAGGCAAGGATATAGAACCTCATTTCAGAAAAGGTTATTTAGGCACTACCAACACTCAGTAAATATTAGTTAAATTATTTTAGACTGTAATATGGATGTAAATTTTATTTTTCAGCGCTTTGTTTTTTTTCCAAGATTAAATATTCTACTTGGTTACAAAGCAGCTCCAAGTTTTTACCTTTCATGATAAAATTATCATTGTTTCAAAAATAATAGTGTGACTTTTAGTAGCTATAAGTCTCTTTTTCATGAAATAAATTACAGATTAAAACTAATGTTATAACTGGAGCAGGGGTTATCCAAAAAGTTGTTGCCTATAAATGGGATATGCTCTACTAGCTGGGTTGCCTTGCATGGCCTTAGTGGGAGAGGAAGTGCCTAGCCTCTTAGAGACATGAAGTGCCAGTGTCAGGGGATAACTGGGGGTGAGGGGAGTACCCACTCAATGGAAAAGGGGATGGGCAACTAGGAGGGGTGCAGTGAGCAGGATGTAAATAAGTAAATAAATTAATAAACAGTAAAAGTGAAGAAACAGTTGTTTAGGTTTGATAATTATTAATAAAACAATAGCATTTTTACTTTTGTAGATTTCATTTTATTTCTGTAGATTATAATTTCATAATTTTCTCTTTCTTCTCCTTCTTCACTATTCTCACATAAATCTTCTCTTGATTCTTTTAAACTCATGATCTCTTTTTTCGTTAATTATTTTATATACATTTATTTATTGACCTGGTACTGACCTGAAAGATTCTTCCCTGAGGACTAAACTTTGAGTACTTGAAGCCATCATGTAACATTGCAAAGGAGAGAAACAACCAATAATAATGATACTCAGCTATGATGACTAGCATAGGACAAGAACCCTAACATTACAATAGTGGCATGCGGATCTTAATGGCAACCAACGACTCTCTATGTAGACTTGACATGCTCGATATGAGGAGAAATTGAGCCTGATTCAGGAAAGCTAAACAATTAATTACACCGGGGTTTTATGCCATGAATCTTAGAGGAGAACCCACAGTTGCTACTTTACTAAACCAGTATCATCAATAGCTACTAATACATTTCAATAATATGAAGTGCACACAAGGAATGGAAAAACATACATGAATCTTTTCCTTGATAGAAGTTAAGATGTTGGTAAAGGAGGTTTAAATTAGTTTTAAAAATTAAATGCCAATGTAATTAAGGTTGCATGCAAAAGAAGGTTAGTTACAAAAATATTAATTGTCCACCAGCCCAGTACTACATCAGAACTACCATGCATATGGAAAAGACAATGAAATGTGCAGTTTGGGTTAGCTTATACTTATAAAGACTTGTTGAAAGAATTAAGAGTTGTTCTAGATCCTGTACACTGGAATGTCAACTTGGAGGTTAGGGATGATAAGTACTTTTTAAAATTTATAATGATAATAATAGTAGTAGTAGTAGTAGTAGTAGTAGTAGTAGTAGTAGTAGTAACAGAAAGAATGTAGTCTCTTAAAATTGAGACACTCTGAAGAGCTAGAAAGTAGTGTTTTCATATGTCAATGTCTGAAGTTATCAAGTTAGTACTGAATGTAGAAGAAAGTGGTAGATGCCTCCTGTCAAAGCCTCGCATAAAGTCAGAATAAACAGTCTTTAGTATTGTGGTAAGGCTGTGTGAGAGGTTGACCTTAATGGGAAAGAAAAATGGATTTCATTCTGGACAAACCAATGCTTTTCATTTACCAGGAAGATTTCTGCAGTTCCTGGTATGGATAGAAAGCCATCAATCACATGTAATATGAGCTAAATATTCTCATTTTTATTTTCCTTTAAAAGCAATATGTGGCAGTTTAATTTATATTTAAGGAAGTCTTGTCAGATATGATTGATAATTGCTTAAATACATTGATTGTTTGTGAGACAAAACAAAGAAAATGAAAAGAGAGAGTTATGCTGACACAATATATTTAACACCTGGCATATGAAGTGATTTCACTGCACAGTGATTACCTGGAAAGACAGAAACCATTGTCTCAGCATATCTGGTTCTATTTTTTTATATTTAATTGCAGTATCTACCTTCCTTGTGTAACCACGCTGGGAATTATAGTGAAGTTGGTGTTGGAACATCAACAAGAAATATCAAGTCCTGAAAGAAAAAAAATAGAATACTTAAATCAAGATTGCTAAATAGTGTAGTAGTGTATCTGACCAGATAATTAAAGAATATAAGAGAAATGTACTGAATTAACCTAATCTGACCAATTTAGAGACGGTTGTGATGAGTACTTTTTAAGGGCAGTTTTCAAAGGTCAGTGTTTTATTGCTGTAAATAAATACCATAAATATTACAATCTTAAAAAAGAAAGTATTTAGTTAGGCATTGCTTATAGTTTTAGGGGTTAGCCCACTATCACCATGGTGAGAAGCATGACTACACACAGGAGGCATGTGTCTAGAAAAGCAGCTAAAAGTTCTAAATTTAGATCCAAGGAGAGCAAGATGATAGCCACTGGGCCTGCCTTGGACTTTTGAAGCTTCAAAACCCACCCACAATGACACACTTCCTCCGACGAGACCACACCTACTCCAACAAGACCAGACATCCTATTCCCTGCCAAAGTTGCACCACTCCTTGATGACTATGCACTCAAACATATAAACCTATGGGGCCATTCCTTTTCAGACCTGTACAGTCATCAGCTCTTATCTAAGAAGATCAGACAGCTATTCTAATATAAACAGACATCATAGAATGCAGGCCAGATTATATGGGGATGCAACTGGGGTCACCATCTGTCCATCCTGGCTTCATGAAGCTATAGGAAGAAGAAACAAAATTGAAATAATACAACATATTCTCTCCCTCTAAACTCATTCCTTCCTCCATCTTTCCCCCTCCTCCCTCCCTCCCTCCTCTCTCTCTCTCTCTCTCTCTCTCTCTCTCTCTCTCTCTCTCTCTCTCTCTGTAATTTTGAGCAATGATGTGCAATGATAAAAATTTACTAAGAATAGAAAAACTATGAGACACACTAGTAAATCATTTCTCTACCCATGGAGATTAGAACATGGTGCATAAAATAAAAGAGGCAGATGAACAGGATAGTAAAGGAGAGGAATATTTGCTTATTTTATGGTAACAGGAAGATGAAATCTGGAAAATTTTGGCACACTAACTCCCTGTATTCTTTTTTATTGTTTTTTTTTTATTTTTGTTGTTGTCACGGCAACTGTCAGTGCTTATTGCCTTGGAAGATATATCACATAGCATGAAGATTAGACAATATCAAAATCGCAAGTTCTCTGGCCATCATTTTGGCCAGTTTGACATTCATCTTACATGCAACCATTCAGCTAGCTTACACGAAGAATGGCTCCTGGCCTATAGTCATTCTGTACTGGAAACCAAGTAAGATTAGGTCAGGGTAGAAATTCTGCTATCTTACCTAGGCAGTACTCAAGGTTAAAAAAAATAATCTATTCTCTTTTTTACTTGAACCTTCAATTTTACAGATGGCATATAACGTTTTTATTTGAATTTCAATGATTTTATGGGTATCATTAGAGAAGTTAAAATGCCCTACATTAAATAGAATGGGATATTGCCTAAGGGTAGGTCTAGCTTTTTTTTTTTTTTTTTTTTGCCCTATTTAAAATTAGGATTCCCTTTGTTCATTTTACTGATGAAGGGAACTTGAAGGTAAGTCCCCAAGGACAAGGAACAGCTACAGAGCTTACTTATCTAATAAATAAAGATAACAAAGCAAAACAAACAAAAAAATTGACTTTCTTTCTAGGTGCAAAAAAAAAATTAAAAATACAAGTTAAATTGTTCTCAATCACTAAACTTACACATTCACCAAGGATATTTAATTTTACTTACATTTTGGATTTTGCTTTTTACAGAATAGATGAAAACCAAAACAAAACATTTTGAGAATACTGTTTAAAAAATTATTTAAAATAGTTTTTCTCACATTATACATTCTAATTATAGTTTTTTTCTCCTTATATTCCTATCTGTTCCTTCCCACCTTTCTTCTCACCCTAATTCACTGCCTTTTTGTCTCTCACTAGCAGACAATCTTCTAAGGAATAATAAAAAATGTAATGTAGTAAATATATTAAATAATGAAACATATAGATCTATTATAATTTAATAAATATATAATAAAATTTAATGAGATAAAACAAAAAATTATATGTCAAAATAGGGAAAAACAAACACCTTCATCATGTTAAAAGTATTAGAGAAATCAGGGATACAGGCCACATATCTAAACATAATCAAAGCAATATACAGCAAGGCAATAGCCAAAATAATGGAGAGAAAGTTGAAGCAATTCCACTAAAATCAGGGACAGACAAGGCTCCCACTCTCTCACTATTTATTCAATATTGTACTTAAAATACTAGCCAGAGCAATAAGATAATTAGAGAAGATGAAGGGGATACATATTGGAAAGGAAGAAGTCATTATTTCCAGATGATATGTATAGTTATGTAGTATACATAAGTGACCCCAAGAAAATTTTTTAAAACGCTATGACATGACATTGTGAGACCACTTATCTCCAAAGACCACTAAGTTTGTTTTGTGCTGGCCATCTACATGCAGCTTACCTTTACAGTACTTTGTTTCTCCATTGAGACTCCCTTGGAAAAAAATATTTTCACTATTAAATGGCTATTAATTGGAGCTAGCTTCTAGATTAGGGATGGAGTCCTGCATCCACTTCTCATTTTCACTGTAGACTGCCACCTGTGTACATAACTATGGAGGCCATATATGCATACTGCCTTCATCTCTATCTGGCAACAATATATATCATTTATGTGAGCATTGATCATGGTGTCTTAGAGGCCCTTGTTTTCTTAGTGGCTTCCATTCCCTCTGGGTGTTTACACTCTTTCTGCCTCTTCTTACACAGGGTTCCCTGAGTTCTGAGTAGAGATTTGATGGAAACATTCTGTTTAGGACGAAGTGTTCTAAAGTCTCTTATTCTGTATATATTGTCTAACTTTGAGACTCTGTATTTGTTTTTATTTGCTCCCAGAAGTTTCCCTTATGATTTCTGACTAAGGCACTAATCTGAAAATATAGAATAGTTTCATTAGAAGTGATTTAACTGCTAAGTTCCTTTAGTGGAACTGGAGTATTTGGTTTTACCTTAGACCTCTGAGCTATCTAGTCTCGGGCTGTCAGTCACCTAAACAGTATAGGGATTGGGTCCCTTCTCATTGGGAGTTTGCTATGTCCAATCAGATATCAGTTGGTGACTACCACAGCTTTGTGTCACCATTTACCTAACATGTTGTGCTAGGGTTAGTGTTTACATCTTTATTTTGGTACTATGCAAATATGTTGAAGTGAAGGCTCTTTGTGGGAACTACCTTGACTTCTCCTTATTTAATGAGTTATATAAATGTTGTCTTCACCACTGGAGCAATGGAAACAATCTCTAGTCTTACCAGCAAAATCAGTTGTTGGGGTTCTCATGAGAACTTTTTGGTCAAACACCAAATTAGATGTAACTCAATTCTAGCACTGAAAGCTTCATTTGGTGACAACAGATGACTAGTTAGCGGTTCTGTCCCTCCCGTTGTTAGACAATTTCATTAAGTCACCATATATGTAGAAGCTTCCTTTATTTAAATTTCTTCACTGACCCTCAAATACTCCTTACTTTTTTGGTATCTCTCCCTATATTTTCTTCCTCATCCTCTCTTCCCTCACCTTCCCCATTGTTCATCCCATTCCAATGTTCCTCTACCCCCCAACAATTTATTCTATTTTTCTTTTCTGACAAGATCCATCTGTCTACTTTAATAACATATTTTATAAGTAACCTCTGTAATTCTACAGATTATAGCTTGGATGTCATTGATTTTACAGGTAATAGTCACATAAAAGTGGATTCATCCAATACTTGTCTTTTGGGGTCTGAGTTACCTCACTAAAAATTATTTTTTCTAATTCCATTCATACACCTAAAACTTAATGATGTCATTCTTTTTAATATCTGCGTAATATTCCACAGTGTTAATGTACCACCACATTTTTCTTATTATTCTTTTGATGGACAGCTATATTGTTTACAACTTCTGGCTAGCAATTGACATAGTTGATGAGCATCTACGTGGATGTCTGTGCTGTTGAATAATTTGTATATAGGTTTGTATATGCTTGACCAGAGAGTGGCACTATTAGAAGGGGTGGCCCTCTTTGAGTAGGTGTGGCATTGTTGGTGTAGATGTGGTCGTTTTGGAGTAGGCATGGCACTGTGGGTATTGGCTTTAGGACCCTCATCCTAGCTGCCTGGAAGCCAGTATTCTGCTGACAGACTTCAGGTGCAGATGTAGAACACTCAGCTCTCCTGTACCATGCCTGCCTGGATGCTGCCATGTTCCCACCTTAATGCTAATGATCTGAACCTCTGAACCTGTAAGCCAGCCTCAATTAAATATTGTCCATATAAGAGTTGCCTAGGTTGTGGTGACTATTCACAGCAATAAAACCCTAATTCAAATAAAGCAGCATCCTACATGAAGAGAAAAGATTTTTGCTAATTATACGTGATAGAGAGCTAATATACAAATGCATATAAAGTTTAGAAAAACCTTAATTTCAAGAAATCAAATAAACCAATTAAAAACGGAGTACAAATCTAACAATGAATTCTCAAAAGAAGAAACTCAAATGGTTGAAAAACTCTTAAGGATATGCCCACCATCCTTAGTTATCAGGGAAATACAAATCAAAACTACTTGAGATTCCTCTTGACATCCTTCAGTATTTCTAAGAATAATAAAACAATGACAATTCACACTGGCAATGACAAGGAGCAAATGGAACACTAATTTACTGCTAGTAGGATTGCAAACTTGTGGATGAATTATGTAAATTAATATGGGAGTTTCTTGGGAAGATGGGAATTGATCTACCTAAAGAGATATACCATTCTTGAGTATATAGCTAAAGAATGCTTCAGACATGTTGCTGTAAAATTATAAAAAAATAAAAACTGCCTTTTATCCCCAACTAGCTTCGGTACCACAGTGCCCCAAGGTATCTGGTAGATATCTTAATCTCAGTCAGCAAAGCCTCTCACCCACTTTGCTCCAGCCCATATCACACTGCCGAAGGCTTCTCTCTGAGCCTGGCAGCAATCTCTCTACCTATCTAGTTCCCAAGGCAGGTTTCTGTGCCAGAAACACATCCTAACTCCATGGCATCCCACATACTCTCCCAAATTCAATTCTCCAAATGAAAAACCACTCAGCACAATAACCTCTGACCCAACTGATAAGATAATTGCCCACCTAAACATACAAAGCCCTGTACACATCCATCCCTTAAGAACATTTATAACAACCTGTAAAGGTACAGCGTGGAATCTTAACATCAGCTTCCATGTTCTCTCCACCAAGGCTTCTCCAGTCCCTCCTGTCTCTTCCTCTTTTCCATTCCTGGCTCCTCCCCTTCCTTCAAACTTTTCTCCTGCCCATCCTTCCTTCTTGTCCAATGACAGGCCTCGTTCTATCCTGTACTGGCTCACCTGTATTTTACAAATTAAATGGGGAGAAGGTTCTGATGAAGTCACCTGAGTCCTGAGTACCTGACTATGCAGTCGTCGTTGGGGCAGCGGAATTGGCATCAAAATACAGATAACTCCAGGACAAACCACAACATTTCTCCCTTTTTGTCCAGTTAAAAGGCCTTTTTCTTTATATATAAATTGAGTACAATTATTACCATTCTACAATTTATAAAACATATGATACACTCAACACCCAGTCCATTAATTTTGTCCGTTAATTAAAGCACCTATTCATCTATCCTAAAAGAATATAATTCTATACCTGACTTATATCCTGGTTTGAGATCCTATAGCATCTGAAAAACCACCCTTTCAAATTTATTATCCTTCTCAGTGTTAAACAGCTTGGGTTGTCTATGAGACTACCAGCCTTCAACCACATCAGAAATCTGAGAATGACCAAATATCTATACACATAGGAAGCCTAAAATGGCTTCCAGAACTGAGAGGTTGTAGAGATAAATCTCCACTAGCATAGTCCTCTGTTAGCAACATGTGAGTGCAAGTCTTCAGCCTTCTGGCCCAAAATCAACTGATAGACTCTTGAAATGCAGATTTTTGAAGGACTGATCACACTGTCTTGGCAGAGCTTTTTAGTCAACTATTCTGCATAATTTGTCTTTTTCTGGACAGTATTAGTCTGCAGATGAAAAAGGCCGTTTTGTCCAGTGGCTGCCTAGCCACAAAGTATTGTCTCACCTGGAGGTAGAGCTGTTCAACTTCTTCATTAAATCCACCAAAGGGGAATTGTTAGGAGCAGATATGTCTCAACAAAAGATAAATAACTTTAAATATCAAATTTTGTGGATTTCTGATGTTTTTGGAAAACATCTATCTATATAAGGTAATCTGGATTGTTGTCTTTATATCTTAAATAGTACCTTGAAAGTACTCTCACAAACTTAGAGCCATGAATTTTCTATTTGGCCCTTAACTCACATGTGTAATCAATTCGGAAGTTTGTAATGGTATCAATAGAAAGACTAGCAATAAACCTTGTACTTTTAAACATTTTTAACAAATAAATTTTATACCAAAGCAAAGATATGATTTTAGCTTAGTTCCCAAATGAGATTATGACTGTACAACTCAATCTTGCTAATTTTTCCCTGTTAAATTACAACCATTTCTATATTTCTTATAAAACTACCTTAGAATAACCACTTTTAGCACCCCCACAAATTCCAGGGAATTGGGCAATGACTTCTCTATAACTTCTTCAAGCTGAACATGGGTGTTGAGATATCCTTGGGGGTAGAGGATAGGAATGAAACAAATGCTGTAGCCGGATGTGTCCTGACTGGAACTGAAAACTGAAACTCCTTGAGACCATGAATCCAAGGAGTCACACTGCAAAATACAACTCTCAAGACAAAAGTTTAGAATCAAGTATCTTTTTGTTTGATCCTCCTGAATCTAGTTTCAGGTGGTCTCCCTCTCTCAAATCTGATCAGTATGACTCTGTGAGGTTTCCAGAGCCTAATCACACTTTTTAAAAACACAAAGACAAAAGTCTTTCTCCCAAAATACTGTGTTCCTTAATCTGTAACCAGAAAAGCTTGTATCTTGCACTCTTTCCCAGAGTAATAATATAACCATAAAACTCAAACTCACACCCATTATGAAGATTAAACAATTTTTAAAAAAGGAAGTAAGCTAACCAATAGTGTTAAATAATGAGCCTGATAGAATTTTGTACTCTGTGATATTAGAAAATAAACTAAAATTCCTGTGGAGCCCATGTTAAGAGAATCTGAGCTTCCTTTTGTGGTAAATATCAAAAGTAACAACAAACACTTGCTAGCCGGCATCAATGAGCCATATGGCCTTTAGCGGGGTAATTCATAAAACAAACTAAACACCTTCTATCAATTCTAATACCAATAAGCAACTTATCAAACCAGGACTTTAGCACAAAATATATCAATCTGTCAAGCTCTCTACCCAGAGCCACAGATTTTTATATAACCTTAATAACTTGTAAATACCTTCTATCAATTCCAATATCAACAGCAACATAACAAACCAAGACTTTAGCCCAAAATATATCCATCTGTTAAGCTCTCTACCAGGAGCCACAGATTTTTATTTAACCTTAATAACTTGCAAATATCACAATACTCTACTTGGAGTCAGTGACTAATTTTTCTCTAAGTTCTGAACCATGGATTATAAATCCCCACGTGATTCAGGTAATCTCTGTACTCTACTTAAAACAAACTAAATCATCTTTTAATAAAACCTGTCATTAAGAAGTAGCTTGTCTAACTAGGATTTCAACCCAAAATTCCCATGGAGCCCACATTAGAAGGAATATGAGTATCCTGAAAGACTTTCTAAACAACTTTTTCTTTTTAAAAAAGCAGCTTTTAATCTCTAACTCTCTGATCTGCCACTACTTATCACACAGCAGAGGACCTACAACCTGTGAGCTCAGGCTGCTTCAGTGTATAATCAGGTCCTTGATTCACTTGTGTTTTGATCTGGATTTTTTGAAATTTATCCAGTTTGACCAGGTCCTTGAATTTGTCCACTTATCAGGAACTTTGCTCCACATCCCCTGTAGTCAGTAAATTAAAGAGTTTTTTTTTTTTTTTTTTTTTTTTTTTTTTAACTTGAGCAAGGGGTAAATATTCACTGATATTTTGATTTCTGGATTTCATTGCTATGCAGTTATCCAGTTTGACCAGCATCGTTTGAGGAAGATGCTGAATTTGTTCCCACTTTCCGTTTCTGCCCATCAGGAACTTTGCTCACATCCCCTGTAGTCCAGTAAAATTAAAGCACTAGAAACTTGTAGTTTAACAATTAGATTTATATGCTAAATTCTCAATCTATATTACAAACACAGAATAATGTCACTGCCAATTAATAAAGATAGAAACTGCCCACCTAGACAAAATAAAGTTGACCTAGGCTACTTGGATCAGAATCCTCTTCCTCTTCTGTCTCTATCTTCCTTTTCTTGCTCCTCCTCCTACCTAGACTTTCCCCGCCTACTCTTCCTTCTCAATCAATGATAGGCTTTGCCTTATTCTGGACCCGTCTTGCTGCATAATGACATCATCCTGCATCTTAATTAGGGTTTTATTGCTGTGTACCATGACCAAGGCAACTCTTATAACCGAAAAACATTTAATTGGGGCTGGCTTACAGTTTAAGAGGTTTAGTCCATTACCATCATAATAGGAAGCATGGCATCTGGCAGGCAGATGTGGTGCTAGAGCAGCTGAGAGCTTCACATCTTTATCAGGAAGGAGCAATCTCATGCTGGCTAGACTTGAGCATATATATGGGACCTCAATGCCAGCATTCACAGTGATAGTTCCTTTAACAAGGCCATAATTAGTCCAATAAAGCCACACTTCATAATAATGCCATTCCTTATGGGCCAAGCATTCAAACACTTGAACCTATGGGGGCCATACATATTCCAACCACCGCAGAAGGAAAATCATAAAAGCAAAACATCTAATTGGAATGGCTAGCATACATGATATGCCAGTGGTCACTTTACTGCACAATAGTAGGTAATATAAGTTAAGAAGTTTGAATATCCACGATAGCTGTATAGGTGTTCTTGATACCAGCTTGGCTTGCGAATCTATTTACTCACTTACTAAATGGGAACTTTGCCATGCACTATGAAATCATTATCACTAAAATGAGAGTATTGTAGATTGAGACATTAAAACTACTTAGAAAGTTGTTTACTCCCATGGTATTTATGCCACTGTAGTATCTATGTGTACATCTTACCAAGACAGTTATTATTGTAGGTGCCAAAACCACACAGCTGCATATGATTACTGAGTACTTTTTCCCTCTGGAATTGGGCACAGCGAATTCCAGCCTTGTAAATGTTATAAATAGGGACAATACTTCCAAGTTAGTATTGTATGATTCAAGTAACTGTTTCTGCAGCAATATGATTCGGCTATCAAATTCCAGAGTGTAACCAACAGCATCAACAATAACCTGCTTTGTCTTGGGATTAACAAGATCTCAATGACCAAGGTCAAAAGAAACAACTCACTTCTAGCACTAGACTTATTAGGCTTTGGTTTCTAGGTGAGATAATAGTGCATGATTGAGGATAACATCATTTAAATTTTTTTCATGTATGTCTGGTTGTGTGTGTGTAAACATATATGTGTATGTATATACATGTATGTATAGATGTGTGTGCATTAGGAAGCATCTCTCTCTCTCTCTGTGTGTGTTTGTGTGTGTGTGTTGCTCTCTCTTTTTTATTTTTTATAAGTCAAATTTTTGGCAATTTCATACAAATGATCAGGATAGATAATCTTTTCTATTGGATTTTTTAAATTTACATTTCAAATGTTATCCCCTTTGCTGGTTTTCCATCCATAAACCCCCTATCCCATCCCCTTTCCCCTTCTTCTATGAGGGTGTTCCCTCACCCACCTACACAGCCTTTCCTGCCTCCCTGCCCTGAGATTCCTCTACACTGGGGGAGGGGGGACCCAGCCTCGGCAGGACCAAGGGCTTCTCCTACCACTGGTGCCCAACAAGGCCAACCATTGTTACTGGGAAGTTTCATGAAATGCATTTCTGTTCTCCACTAATGCAGTTTGTAACTCCATTCACTACAAAGCCAATCAATATAAACAATAGAGCATGCAACCGTTGGGTAGATTTTTCTATCCAATCCATCACATAAAGACATAAGAACTCTCTTTTGTCCCAAATTGAAGTTGAAATCAGTTGAAAATTAACCTACACATTTAATCATTCCACCTCATACCCATCTTACAACTAAATTATATTGCTTCTAATTTGTTAATATAACAGATTCCAAAGTGATCAAATTCTGATTTCATTTTGTTTAACGATTATCATCTCAACTTCCCTTTTTTCCTCTCTCACACATTTTAAGTAGCAAGATCGTCGTTTTACTAGAAAATTTCCTTTCCTTTTTTTTTTTTTTTTTTTCAGGAGCTGAGGACTGAACCCCAGACCTTGCGCTTGGTAGGCAAGCGCTCTACCACTGAGCCAAATCCCCAACCCTTCCTTTCCTAAACAGTCAATTAAATTCCATCATTTATAAAGTACGCTTTCTGCCCAATTGGAGAGTTTCACTCTACTACAGGTTCTGCAGTTTAATGACAAAAATCTTCCCTTGCTATCTAACAAGATGCCTACTTATAGCTAAAGGACTAAAGGAGAGTGTGAGCTTTCATCGGGGTAGCTTGAGAATGATTTATTTTTCTTTCTTTCTTTTTTCTTTTTTTTTACATTTTTTAAAAATTGCATTTTACATTAACATTTTAAATGTTATTCCATTCCCTGGTTTCCCATAGAGAAACCCACTATCTCCCCAATCCCCTTCTTCCATGAGGGTGCTCCCTCACCCACCTATTCCCTCCCACCTTCCTGACCTGACCTTCCCCTACACTGGGACATCAAACCTTGACAGGCCCAGAGGCCTCTCCTCTCATTGATGCCTAACAAGGCCAACCTCTGCTACATATGCAGATTGAGTAATAGGTCCATCCCTCTGTACTTTTTGGTTGGTGGTTTTGTCCCTGTGAGCTTTGGGGGGTCTGGTTGGTTGATATTGTGTTCTACTTATGGGGTTGCAAACCCCTTCAGCTAATTCAGTCCTTTGTCTAACTCCTACATTGGGGACCCTGTTCTCAGTTCAATGGTTGTCTGAGAGCATCTGCTTCTGTATTTGTAAGGTTCTGGAAAAGCCTGTCAGTAGACCGCTGTATCAGACTCCTGTCAGCATGCACTTCTTGGCATCCACAATATTGTCTAGGTTTGGTGGCTGTATATGGGATGCTTTCCCATGTGGGGCAGTCTCTGGATGGCCTTTCAGTCTCTGGTCTACACTTTGCCTCTGTATTTCCTCCTGTGCGTATTTTTGTTCCCTTTCTAAGAAGGTCTGAAGCATCCATATTTTGGTCTTCCCTCTTCTTGAACTTCATATAGTTTGTAAATTGTACCTTGGTTATTCCTAGCTTTCGGGTTAATATCCATGAGTGCATACCATGTGTGTTATTTTGTTATTAGGTTACCTCACTCAGGATGATATTTTCTAGTTTCATCCTTTTGCCTATGATTTTCAAGAAGTCATTCATTTTGATAGCTGAGTAGTACTCCATTGTGTGGATGTACTACATTTTCTGTATCCACTCCTCCATTGAAGGACATCTGGGTTCTTTCAGGCTTCTGGCTATTATAAATAAGGCTGCTATGAATATAGTGGAGCATGTGTCCTTGTTATATGTTGGAGCATCTTTTGTGTATATGTTCAGGAATGGTATAGCTGGGTCCTCAGAAGCTTTCTTAAAGGCATTCCTTTCTTTCTCTGTTCTCCTGAGAGTTGGCAGTACCCTATCTCTGACATATTTGATCAAATCTCTGAGACATCACTTTGCTTGTCCCTCAATTAGACATTTTCAAACATGGCTGCTTTGTTCTATAAACTAATTTTATCTTTATTGTTTCAATTAAGGATGTGTACTAGGGGCATTTCTATATTCTATTCAGAGGAATTAAAGCTGTGTCATTTTATATAAACCTCTTCATTCTTTCGATGTGATCTCTTGTCAGGGTTGCGACGTTGCTGGCTTAAAGTTCCTCTACATTAGCCCCTTTCAGGTTTAGGTTAAAAATTGCACACATTTCAACTTTTACAACAGAAACAATTTTCAAGCCCATGTACTTAAGGGTCTAAATGTACTTATGAAGATCAGTTGGTGCAATAATCTTTCATAACTGCAATCCTGATAATTTGTTCTTCAGCAAATGTTCATTTAAACATGAAGTCTTTCTAATCAGTCAGTCTGATGTATGATCTGTCATTTTATCACCCAGACTGTTGAGCTGTTGCCATGAATGGAGTCTTCATTCATCATCTTCATTGGAGTCTTTCTGTGTTTCCTCCTTAAGTCGTGCCTTTCATGTGGAGCTTCTCTAACTCCGATTGGGTTTTTATCCATTTCCATGGAGCCCAGTCTTTCATAACCTGTGGAAACATAGATAAAACCACTTCCCAAACTTAACACATCCTCTTACTTCCATTCTGATGTTAAAACATCTTTAAACTATACAACTTGATCTATTTTTCCTACAATTCAGTGTTTTTCACTTAATCTTATCCCCATCTTTCTGTTTCTCGAGGTGCTACTAGATATTAAGGATTCTACACCAGTAAGCTGTGTTTCTCACACAGATTGTGTTAAACACGGACACAATCAAGCCATGTTATATAAGATCTCAATATACAGTATCAGGTAAAATAGGTATCCATTTTTTGAAATTGAAGAAATATTTATCTGAGGTCCCCATTGTTGTAGAAGATCTCTTTTCTTCTCCATAAGTTTATGGCTATTTCTGCTACGTAGGGCTTTAGTCATCCTATTTGACCTTCTGGTCCAACATATTTAATTTGTCTTACACTTTGCTTTACTTTGGATAGTATTCCAATCTCTACAAGCTGTGTAGATACCTTCTGAAGTGGACAATACAGATTCTAACATTCTCATGAGATTATAGTTACATCAGTTACTGTGTTCACCAAAGCCTCAATTCAGTCCTAATTTTAGTCTCAGGTCTTTGATAACATAGTTTGCCAAAGTTCTGTCTTCCGGTACTTCCAAGTCGTCCCGTTCTGTCAATTGGAACTGTGTTGCCTTGGACACATGAAAGCAGTAAAATCTGTGAAATCCTGTATCACACCATAAACTACATATTTTCCTTTAGGTGAGGCATAATCTCAACTTCTTCCTTGAAATCTTCATCTATAATTCCTGGATTCACAATGAATCTTTGAGATATTAGGCTACTTCTTCCTATCTTACATTCCTACATTCTTACTATCATTGGGGAGGGTGGTCAGTGAACTCCAGGGGGTATTTTTATAGAATTGAATTTTTGGTGATAGTGTCAGGTTTTTACTTATGGCTAACGTTGGGGCACCACTTCTTTCTGTAGCATACATTAGGTCTCCAATACTTAGGTTGGATGAGCTATTCCATTGATAATAGGAAAACACTTGGTTCATGTTGTTTCTTTCTGGGGTCTGAGCCAATCTCTTTAGAGAGTTTACCATTGGTAAGGGATTACCTCATATATGTTCTTTTTTCATTTGGTATTTTATTTATTTACATTTCAAATGTTATCCCCTTTCCTGGTTTCCCCTCTGGAATCCCCCTATCCCATCCTCCCTCACTCTGTTTCTATATGGGTGCTCCTCTACCAACACACCCACTCCTGCCTCTCTGCCCTGCATTCCCCAACTCTGGGGCATCAACCCTTCCTCTGGGGACCCTGTTCTCAGTTCAGTGGTTGGCTGCGAGCATCCAACTTTGTATTTGTCAGACTCTGGCAGAGCATCTCAGGAGACAGCTATACCAGGCTCCTGTCAGCACACACTTCTTGGCATCTGCCACTTGGTCTTAATGCCTCATCTTCTACAAATCCCCAAAGGCTGATGTCTTCTAGAGAAGTCTCTAGGAACATCTTGTCTACAATTTCTTTTCAAATGATTTCATCTTCCACAGTCAAAACAACAGAAATTTTGATACTTAGAATTATTGGCCCTTGGTCATCTAATTATATAGTCATTAGTGTAAATATTAGAAATAGTTCTAATCAATTCATCCATGGATGCTGATCGAGTGTGATTTTAAAGGTTTAAGAATGTTTTTATATAATGCATTTGAATTTTTGAAAACTACAGCTTCAATTAACACCTTTCTCACCTCTAGTTCTGACATTGCCCTATTTATATCTATGTAAGAAGTCTTTAAAACTCTATGGAACTTCGAATAATCTTTGTGAATGGCACAGACATTTTTCTGTGTTTCTCCAGGCTCTTAAAGATACTAAAATACATTGTATAATAATGCAGTCATTAAATTGCATTTGCTGTCTTAAATGACCAAAGTACCATCACCTAACAATTGGTCATTCTTGGTATTAACACCTTTAGACCTGTTATGATTTTGCATAATTGTAGCTTCTTCTCACTACTTTGTCAGCCACTGTAATTGAGAGCCAGCTTTCAGCATAGCTGTTGTTAAATCTTTCCAATCTTGGGGGATATTCCTGTTTGTATAGCCCTGGTGTTTAACATACATGGTGAGTGTATTCCATAAGTTATTATTTATTCTTTAAAATGTTTAAAATTGTGAGAGTGTACTCACATACATAAAATAAATAAATCTTTAAAAACAAAGAATGTTGAACTGAGAATTTTAAAAAAATGTTTAAAATCTTTCATTTTAGTGGGATTCCAGACTATTTGTTCATTTTGTGGGTTTTTACCATATTCTGGCATTTGTTTCATGGTAAATAGAAAAGCTAGTGGAGGTGGTCACCTATCCTCAGAGAAATGATTTATCTTGGTTCGTAGCTGTAGGGTATAGTCCACGAGTACAGACATGCACTCCACTGTCTGTGGTGCCACCAATAATATCCAGCTAACTTATGATAATCACCCACAGGCATGGCAAGAGGCCTATCTCCAGAGCTTGTTGATAAGTAAACAATCACCAGGACATTGGGTTTGTCTCAAAATTAGAACTAACATCAGCAGCAAAATTGTAATTCCATTGTATTTGAGTTTTGAAACGAATCATATGGGCTTGTGGCTCCTTTGATGTGTATTCCATAAGGATAAATAATCTGCACAAGAAATATGTGCTCTTGACAAAGTGTATAAATACCTATGATCATAAATTACTTTTAAATAGTCATTTAAATATGACGTTTTGGAGAAGAGAGATGGCTCAGCAAGTTAGCAGGTGATGTGGCTTTGAGTCACAGTCCCCACGTGTTGTGTAACAACCATTTGTGCCTCTAGATCCAGGAGACTTGACCCCTCTTCTGACCAGGCACACACTTACTATATATAGACACAGGCAAACAGTCATACATAGGAAAATAAAATAGATATAAAAAAACCTTTTTTTCCATCACCTCTGGCATTTATAGTAGCCAGAAATTAATTCATAAAGGAACCTATTATAATCACATTTAATTTTTTTTCTATTTTGTATGTGCATATGAGTTTGACTTTAAACAGTTAACTCTTTCTTCATATAAGTTGGAAGATTGTGAGCCAAGCTATTTTTAGTTCCTTTTGCATTTTGATAAAAAAATGATTAATTTTCAGACATTTTTCCTTTGAAGACACTCCAAAACACATTTTTTCACACAATTTTTACAAAGCAAAGTACATTACGTAGTCTATGAATAAAATTTGCTCACATACGTCAAAAGCTTTCTAATGGAACATGAGATATTTCCTTTGAAAATATAGTTTGCTAGCTTGTTTAGAATATTTAGAATGATCTGCTCATCAGAATTATGGACCTGTCTAGACAACACAAGGCTCTTCACAGCTTCATTACAGGGTAGTACAAGGACTTTCAATTTGGTAGTAGAAATGACCTATGACTGATGAGAATGAGAAGGAATTATATATTAGTAGGATCCTAGAAATACATCATTAATTTGAGGATGTGATTTCATTCTTAGATTATACACATGCACATTCTGATTTCTAAATACAACACTTCAGTGTAAGTGCTTCACTTTCTCATTCTTCTGCACTCCAGTGATTGCTTTAGACATGCCTTTAAGTAGAAGGATGCAGAGATAATAAGATTAAGGTGTATTTTCTATGCAGGTGCTATAATTAAATTATTCATGTCTAGGGATTTTAACGTGCTTTTTCTGTATTGAAGCTTCAAACCTTATGGGGATTTGGATTCCTTACTACTCTAATTGGAGCTTAAAACGTATCCTCCTACAGATTCACTGTTGCTAATCAGTCAGCTTTTCTGTGCTTCCATTACCTGATTTGTAAACACGAAATTTAATTAGATGGTTTTGAAGTTTCCATACAATTAAAATGTCTTGTTATTTTTGTAAACTGTAATGAGTTCAAAGGAAATTGAAATATGAGTCTCTTAGTCAGGGTTTCTATTGATGTAATGAAACACTATGACCAAAAGCAAGTTGGGGAAGAAAGGGTTTATTTTTGCACCATAGTCCGTCATTGAAGGAAGCCAGGGCAGAAACTCCAACAAGGCAAGACCATGGAGGAAGGAGCTGATGCAGGGGACATTTGGAGGTGCTACCAACGGACTTCTGTCCAATGGCTTATTCAGCCTTCTTCCTTATAGAACTCAGGACCATAAGTGTGATGTCACTCATAGTGGACTCAGCACTCAGGAATCAATCACCAACTAAAACAATGTCCTTTTAGGCCCCATCTTGAGAGGCATTTCTCAATTGACGTCCTCTTCTCTCTGATGACTCTAGCTGGTGTCAAGTTGATACAAAACCAGTCACAATGACAAAATCTACACACACACACACACACACACACACACACACACACAAACACACATTTCTATACGGATTCTATGTGAAAATATACTTTAAAGTATTAACAGTTTATTGGTAATTATGTTTATTTTTTTTTTTGGTTCTTTTTTTTTTTTTTCGGAGCCGGGGACCGAACCCAGGGCCTTGCGCTTCCTAGGCAAGCGCTCTACCACTGAGCTAAATCCCCAACCCCGGTAATTATGTTTATAACATCACTAATTTACCCATTAGGGTTGAGTGGCTTTGTTATGAAGTTAGAGTAAGCTAAATTAACACTGATCCTCATAATACTGATTAATATGATGATAAATTTATAAAATTTAATTCATTGTTAAAGAGAGACAAAACTTTGAAATTTAAATTAGATTATTTTATTGAAAGCTTGAATATTTTTAGTATAAAGTATCAACTAATTTATTTAAAAAGACTTACAAGTTTAAATTTTATACTCTGAGGATTTTGGATTGGATATGAGATAAATTCCAAATTCAAAGGTTTATCACTTATCAAGTAACAGAAAAACAAGGCAATAGTACATGAGAATTAAGTAAATGAAAAGCAAATTAAAAAAATTTTATATCCATATAAGCACCGAGCCATCACGATCCATAAAACAAAATGTTTTTCTATTTAAACATGTCTTTCTATGGAAACATCAAGCATGGCATAGTACATAGTATATATACAAGGTTTATATATAGCATGTATATAGTTTTATATATAGGACATGTACATGTATATACTACTTCATTATTTCAAAATGACTTCTCCCAGATCATAATTATATATGTAACACTTTATAAAAATAACAGTTTTAAATTCATTTTTCATGAGCTAGAAAGGCGGCTTAGCAGTTAAGAATACTTGATGCTCTTGCAGAGGATACAAATTCAATTCTCAGCACCCATATTAAGCAACCTATAGCCCTCAGTAACTCCACCTCCTAGGGATATTATCACGTACACACTCATACACACATACACACACACAAACACACACACAAGTAAATATATTTAAATAGGCTGATTTTGCTATGAAAAAATATATAATTATTACAATTTTTAGAGGAAATTGAAATAATAAATCCGATAATTTGTTTAGTAGTACAAATTTAAATGTTCCTTCAATGGTGAATATTCTATAGATCTCTTTCTATAAAGTTCCACCTTCATATTCACATTTTTTTTTTTTTAGAAATAAGATAAAGGTTTGATAACATTAAATGATAAGGAAAGGCAGAAGACGAGGATCACCTGAGCGGTGAAAGAGGATATACAGCTCAAATGATTTTCTGCTTTAACTTTCTTTTCTTTTTTTTTGGGGGGGGGGGATTGGGTGGGTCAGTGCATAAAAATGTAACTGATAGTAAATATGCAAAATCAAAGTTTCACAGCTTCATAATGGTCATTCTAACTGCATAGTTCACCAAGATGTAGAATTTATTACTTTCTGTAAGTAGTAAATTCTTACTCTAACTGAGCATTTCTCATAAACTCTGGCTTCAAAATGTACATGTCAAAATATGGTTGAATTATATCTGTAAAAATCCTAAAGATGCCTGGATTGATTTCTGTTATGAAGAGCTACAAGCTTGTTGAGGCTAGTTCTTGGTAAGCCCAAGTTCCTGAGTTCCTAGTGATTATTTTATTTTTAAGCATTGAAACCTTTTGAAAATGTTGTCCTCTGATGACTGCTCCATCTGTTTTCCTAAATCGCTCTGAATTCTGCCAAATAAAGCCTCTGCCAGCGCTGTATCTGAGAATTGAGGGGTTTAGGGTCCTTGGCCTGACATGAAGATGCGAGGGAGATGCCTAGAAAGCAAAGAGCAGAGCCAATTCAGCCAGTGGAAGAATGTGAATCTAACTTTATTGATACACTCTGTCACAACCTGTGTACAATAGAGAACCAGAGATTCTCTTATTGAGATCTACTTATCACTGCCCACTTTCCTACAGATGTATCCTTGAGATAGAAACCATCATAGATAGCTGGCTTCTAAAGTTAAGTCTTAGAAAAGGCTAGGTCCTATTTTAGTAATTTTACATATCAAAGATACTATAAATACATGGCCTAGCAGAGCAAGACTGGGCTTGCAACAGGTTTCAGCAAATACAGAAAGTTGTCATAAAACCCAATAAATAACCTGAATTTGATTCCAGAGATCTCTAAGGTGGACAGAGAGAACCAGCACCCACAGGTAGTCCTCTGACATCTACACAGATACACACAAACCACAACCATGCACACCCCATACACACATATATACTAAATATATAAACATAATTTTAAATAATTCTAAATAGGAGTTTCAGGAATTTTACAGTAATAGTAAATTTACTGACATCAGTCAGGTGAAATGTATGGGCTTTGGGTCCATACTTGATTAAATTAATGCCCAAAAACTTTATTTTAAAAGAAAATGGGGAATTTAGGAATACAAAATGAGTACTAAATAAATTATTTTACATTTGTTGGCTAACGTAAATGGATGAATGCTTGTTTACTTATTACTTGCTGGTTATCAGTAAATAATTACAGAAAAAGATACAATATTGGAGTTGGTTTAAGTTATATTAACTTTTGTAAAGAAGAAACAGGAAGTAACAAAACAAGATGTAAACATTTCTAATGGTATAGGAGAGTGATAAATTCATGGGTTTATTTAGTTATTTATTTTTGTTGAAAATAGTAATAATAAAAATATCCTAGCAATTTAACTTATCTTTGTGAGATACATTGACCTACATCTTTATTCCCAACCTGGAATTTGGCAGTCATGTTTTAGGAAAATGTAAGGGAAAAATTTTAAGATTAACACAGAACAAAAAACTCATCTAGATTATAAAAGAGTTAGAAGTGAAAATATTGATACAAACTGGAACTTTTCAAACTTTTTATCTTGCTTTTACTTTATAAAACATGTAATAAAATTGCATAATATTGTATATTATTGTTGTTATTTTATCCTTTTAAACACCAAATTAATTATCAACCCTTTGGGAAATGTTACAGCTACAAAATGCAGATAAAGTATTTTTTTTTGCAGTTCAATAAACATGCAATCATAGAATAATTAAAGAGAGTTGAGGTACATTAAATGTCAGATGGGAATTTTAGTGTGATTACATGTTTAGAAAAATGTCAATTAGGGTGTTTTAAATTTTTAAATTTTTTTAAAACTGTAAAGGATTATGGTACAGAATGAAAGCCTACTCCAGAGAAACCTAAAAGTTGACTATGGATTTATTCAGCAAACTTAGTTATGAATTCATTAATGTGCCACACAAGAAATTGCTAAGAGGAAGATCATAGTACCACAGTTTCTGTGATGACTTCTAACTAGCCTCATATTCAGGGGCAGAGTTCAGGTATAACACATTTAGGCACTACTAGTCTGAATTGTGTATTTTGAATAGCATCTTTACTTGCTTATTACTGCAAATAGAAGTCGTGTTAAGATATTCATCTTTTATTTGCTAATGAGCATGCATTTGTTGTGCATTTGAACTGTAGACTTGGCACTTCTAGAATTTTCCTATGTGGAATATTTGGCACTAATATCTAGGATGATGCCAAGCTTCAGAAGGATATTTTAATAGTCTCCAGATCATTAGTATCTGATATATATGACTCACCTTCATGACAGTGATGGATGAGAACAAGTTCTCATCTTGAACTAATAGTTCACTTCTATTTAGGACAATACAAACTATGAGTTTCTGGGATCTGATATATAAGAATATAATGTTCCAAAATAGAAATGAGTTTTACTTTCTGTTTTATTAACAAATGCAACTTCTATTCAAATTTTACCACTCACAGATATCATTTTTAAACATAAGAGGCGCATTGATTTCATTTGTGCTTGATTTTAAAAGTTCTTCCTTTTTGATGCTTTTGAGAAAGAAAAAAGTGTAATAGTAAATTCTTATTGTTTTCAAAATTGAAGTTTTAATTAAATGCCTTGTAATTAGTCGTAAATGAGAAACCTTTAAAATCTAGAGGTATCCAACTGAACAATTTTTATAAGTAGACTTTGAACACAGAGATCAGAGACTTTCATGTATGTTACTTATATAAAAGAAATCACTTTGCATACATAAGACCACTCAAGCTAGATGGGCAGAATCTGTGTGGCATAGTTCCCTGAACTAATCATCAGAATAAAAGTATGAGGCAAATATCATATAAATCTAAGCAAGTTCTGTAGTATGTGAAATCAGCAGTCCCTCTCATACATAGTCAAGTGATGTTCTAACTGCAAAGTGACTTGTTTCTAAGTTTCAATTCTGGTAGTGTGGGTGTATGCGTGTTATCATCCTTTCTGTGTCAGTAAGTAAAGTTCATGCTGAGCAAACAAGGTAGGCTTGGAGATGTTTAAACAGAATCACAAAGCAGCTGAGTGAGTAATAGAGTCATCCATAGAAACCCTAGAACTTAATGGCTATGTAGATTTTGTAAACAAAAAGAGCAGGTGTGCTGAAAATTGAGCTAAGACCTATACATACCAGATTCTGTTCTATATGAAAGTATTTATTTTGTAAAATGGAATTTCAATGTGTTTACAGCAACGCGGAGAAAAAAAAAGGAATGCCCTCTCCTCCTGTGTTTTTAACCAAAATAGAAACCTGAAAATTACCATTTCCCTCTCCCACTTGAGAAGATGAAATGTTAAATCAAATGGACAGAGAAGTACATTGACATTTTGAAATTGAATTTAAAATTAGTCCTGGATTAAATAACTAGAAAACATATCTAATCCTATCAGTCCTCTGTTTGTTCTAAACATGCATGTTTAAAACACTAAGAATGAACCAGGCACATCAGACATCAAAGATATTGATCAGAGTGTCATATGGCATAAACAGCAAACACATTTGCAAGAATTATTAGTAATTATAGGCAACATTTATTATTATGTTCCAGATACTGTTGGAGTGTTTTGCAAGTATCAGCTTATGGGGTGTATCCTTTTAATTCTCTGAGATTGCATCATTTTATTAACTCTGGTTTGTGCATGAAAAAAGAGAACACAGAAAAGTTAACAAACCTCATTCCTCCTGTTTGACTTATCCATATGGATTCAGTCTAGAGGTTGATTCCAGAACTCTTCATAAGTCATCTTTACAGAATGCCCAAGACATTTCTAACCTTTGAACATATTACTCCTGTATGTGTTCATCTATGAGCACTGAGGACTTACAGTTTCTTCATCCTTTTTCCGCTGTGCTGCGGCATTGACCCTAGAGCCTCATACATAGTAATCAAGAGTTCCACCATTAAGTTACATAGTCCCTGTGGCACAGATTTATTTCACAGAGCAAAACCTTGTCCCTTTAGTGTCTTTGCCTCATAAATAATAAGCCATTATTCATCTGATTTCTAAAACTTTGGTTCCCAAGGAGCCTGCTATTCTGTTCCTGTCCAGCAAATTACAAATTAACAAAACTAGTTTCAACAAACTGGTAAATTATATTTCTCAGATATTCTAGCCATTCCCTGTTTTCTACAGAAGAGGCTGGTATTCTTCCCTTAATGATGCCTCAGCTGTATCTGTATCATAGGTTTCTCTTTCTCTCTCTCTCTCTCTCTCTCTCTCTCTCTCTCTCTCTCTCTCTCTCTCTCTCATGCTAGTATGCAACTATGCTGTTTGGATTTATTTCCTTCTGAAAAGAAAAAGACAATAAGTAGTGATGGAGCCTTTCTCCATTTGCATAAATTTAATTTTCATGTTTAATTCAGTAACTAAGGTTCTGATCATTGAATAATAGCAATAATGTCCATATTTACCTCATTAGCCTTTTTAAAGGCTAATTAATTTCTAAATCAGTGAGTCCCCTTGCATGTAGCTAGTTATTTTGATGGCACAAAAATGGGATCTGAATTCAGAAAGTCTCTGCATAGACAGCATTGAGAAAAATTGTTTGCTTAAGAGCGGTCTCTGTCTAGAGGGCAGAGTGAATAAGGACTCTTGCTGCTAAGGATAAATGCCATCCTTATCTCTGGGACCCATGACAGAAGGCAAATACCAACTTCTGCAAGTTGACTTACACTTCCATAAGTGTGCGAACACACACACACACACACACACACATACACACACACGCATACACATACATACACACACTCACATACACACACATACAGATAAATAAATAAATAATTGAATAAATATGAATTATTCAAGATTTCCAACATATACGTAAAAATTATTGCAATAGAGTTTGGCTGTTAGGTTGAGAAATTAAGCCCAAATTAAAATACAAGGACTCATGGGAACCAACAACCAAGTAACAGTATGAGAATTGAAAGAAAAGCACTCAAGTGAGTAAAAGAAACATAAGACACTATTAAATAGCCTGGCTGAACCTATTTACATGGTTGCTGAAGAAAATAAGATGAACAAATACTACTGAGGTGACAGCAGGGTTGAAATGGTGATCAGATATTGACGGTGGGACAGGATAAATCAAATTAATAGATTTTTACTGAGATCGAGGTCTCCTTAGAGTGTTCAATGAGACTTGGTTAAAGTTTACCCATGAAGATGTTTGCCACCAAGGTCGGGGCACATTAGCAATACTGCAAAGTAGAATTTAATGGAAAGATGAGCTTGAAATTGTTCCTTTTGCTTTGTGTGTGCTAAGCAAGTGCACATCCTTGTCAGTGTGTAGCCCATTTTATGGGACTGTGTTATACTCCAGGTGCTCGGCAGTGTTTACAGGCTCCCGCAGCCCTGTCCTGAGAATTCTGCACTTTGGCTATGTTAATTTGTTTCCGTCAATTGGAGCACTATGACAACACCTATCAATTTGCATTTAGAGTACTTTAATTAAACAGAATAGGCTTTATTTGAGGTTCAATGAATCTGACTAAGAAAAAAATGCATCTGACAGGTTTGCTGTTGAAGAGAAAATAACTATTCTGCATCTTGGCTGACTTTCATGACAAATGAAATGTTGCTTAATAGCAAAGAATCCTTGGTCTATCACCCATATAGAATATTTTGGCACAGTCTACATTTGTTGCTTATGGATGAGTACATGAACTAGAACATATTCAAGCATAGGGGTTCATTTCGCCAACAACGTCTGGTTTCCAGTCTTGCATTGATTTAAGGAGCTTTAACCACTATTTAAAGAAATTAAACAACAACAACAACAACAAAACAAAGCTGCATTTCTTAAATGCACCCTGGAGGTCTCATACGCCATATTCCCTATGATTGGTTGTTGGTTTTCCTTTGAAGATTGGGTTTAAAGAACTAATACTGTGGCAATCTACAGGGAAAGATGTGGCCTAAGTGTGCTGGAGCTGTTTGCTTTGTAATTAATCTAATCAGCGAATCCATTACCATTTCATAAGCAGAACAAAGGCCTGTTGCAATTTCACCAAGCAAATATAGTTAATGGGGCCTAAGGGCAGGGATCCTGTTTGTTTTGTTGACCCTTTCAACTTTAGCATTTAATTCACTCCCTATATATCATAGAATGGAATTAACTAAGTCCAATTACTTTCATGTTTATTTGGAGTAAAATCTCTGGAAAATAACAGTTGTAAAAGGAGCTTTACCTACAAAAACTTGTTATCTGTGGGTTTACATAATCACTTCTTATCTAATTACTTTCTTTCCTTTCCATTTCTGGTTTTTTTTATAGTACTTGTAATTTTAGGTTAAAATAATTTTTAACACAATAGTTAAAATGTTATCATTAACATCTGTTATTTTTAAAATGGGTGAAAATTCCATAAAACCCTCTTTGTTTGTTTTAAAAAGTTGGTTGATGTTAGAAACCTGATTTTGCCCTGTGTAGCAAAATGTTTCCCATTGTTAGAGGAAGAAAAGCAATTTCTCTGTAAGTTCCAGTCACAGTTGGTTTTTTTTTTCTATTTTTAAACCAAGAGAAACTGAAGAGTTTACTAATTAGGCTAGAGCTTACAGAAAAAATTAAGATTTCTAGGAATAAAACAATGTCCCAGCCAATCAGCTGAGGCATCAGTACACAGATCAGGGTTGAAATGTATGATTTAAAGGAGGTAATATTTCCTAGAAATAAAAATAACATTTTTCTTTTAACTCTCAAAAGGTGAGGATTACAGTAAAATGGTAGTGGTGTTTCCAAATAGAATAGGGGACAGATAACCTAGAGATAGGTAAGGTCACCTTACAAGACCGTGATCATAACAATATACCTTATTTGTGTAAAAATGGAAGACCCAGGTGTTTAAGACAACTTGCTTACTAAAAAACAATATCCAGTAAATATAATGTACTATGTTAACGTATTAACTGTGTTTTCTCTTAATTAGTTTTAATCATTCAAAGGCTGCCTTTGTCTATTCAGAACATTTTAGATGCAAAAGCCAAAAGTTTGTTGTCTGCACATGTGAATACTAAATGAATCGAGATATTTATTCATGCAATGAGGTAGTAAACCTTAGAACAAGCCTTTAATTCTTAAAACGATAACTTCTGAGCATATGGTGAAGCCATTAGAAACATAAGCTGACAGCTTATCTGATTCCCTGCAATGATATTACACAAGACTTGGCTTGACAAAAGTGATTTTTGGCAGAGGAATTCTTTAGGTCCTATCTTTTTCTGGGTAACCCCTGGCTGTTAATAGATGCTTCAGGAGGATGCTTCATTCTCTTCAGCTGAGTAGCCACTGGTGTCTATATCCTGTTGCAATAGACTGCCACACCCATGCTCTCATGGATGACCTTGAGAAATTCAACAGGTTGTACTGCAGAAAGAGTCATGAATATGGGGAGGGGAACAAGGAGTGGCCATTCAGAGCCTACTCCACCTGTGTTCCAGCCCAAACACATGCATACATACATACAGACAGACAGACATACAGAATACATACATGCAAACATATATACATATGTATATATGCATATGTGTGTGTGTATATCCACAAAAAATAGATAATATTGATAAAACCAAGAAGTACATGTTAACAGGAGCCTGATATAGTCGTCTCCTGAAAGGCTCAACCAGAATGTGACAAATATAGAGGCGAATGCTAGCAACAAATCATTGCACTGAGAACATAGACCCCACTGGAAGAATTAGAGAAAGGATTGAAGGAGTTGGAGATGCTTGCAATCCCATAAGAACAATACAAACCAGCCAGAGCTCCCAGGGACTAAACCACTACCCAAAGAGTACACATGGACTGACCCATGGGTCTAGCTGTATATGTAGCAGAGGATAGCGTTGTGCACCTATGGGAGGAGAAGCCCTTGTTCCTGCCAAGGCTGGAACCCCCACTGTAGGGGAATGCCAGGGCAGGGAGGCAGGAAGGGGGTTATTTGGGGATGGGGAACACCCTTATAGAAAAAGAGGGAGGGGGATGGGATAAGGGGGCTTATGGCCGGGAAACCAGGAAATGGAACAACACATGAAATGTAAATAAAATATATCCAATAAAACAAATAAGAAAAAAATATAGTGCTTTACTTAGAAAGTGAGAGTTGTTAGTATTAAAATAGTTCAGATATTAAGGAACAAAGAAGTAAATGAATAGTTCAGATATTAAGGAACAAAGAAGTAAATGGTATTGAAGTTTAAGGTTTTGAAAGTAATTTCAAGTTTTATTGTAGGAAAAAATACATTAGTGAAGAGTATTTCTATACAATGTATGTGATATATCACTGTCCTTGTGACCAAAAAAAATTGTTTTGTTTTGTATTTTTGTATTTTTTTATTTTTTTTTGTTTGGTTATTTTATAAGGCAATGGGGAATATCTTATGTTATATTAAAACAAGTTAAAGACACATATAAAAATAATCATCCTAAACCCAGTGTTAAGGCATAAAGTGAAATGTATCATTCATTTCTCTTTTCGGGAGATTTTAGCCTGGGATACAGGGCTAACACAGTATCTTGTATAGAAGTCTGAAGTCAAATGGTGGTGGCGCACTTTCAACCCCAGCACTTGAAAGTCAGAGGCAGGCAGTTCCTCCTCCTCTACCTCCTCCCCATGACCCTCTTGCTCCTGTTCTTGTTTTTCTTCTTCAACCTCCTCCTCCTTCTCCCACTTCTCTTCATTTTCTTCTTCCTTTACAAAGAACTGGACTGGTATCACCAGCTTATTTTTTCCATACCAAAAATGAGTGTATCTAAGTTCACAATATGGTGTCTATACCCGCGTTCCTAAGCCAGACGTAGCATGATGCAGGTGCACTGGGCTGTGTAATAATAACCATGCAAGGATGTCCCTAACTTTGATTTAAATTGTATAAAATGAACTTGAAACATTAAAATGTACTTACATTTATATCTCTCAATTATACTTGAGGAAAAAGTCATATGATTCTGAGTACACAAAGTTACCTTGTTCATGTATCACTAGAATCAATTCATAATTGTTTAAGTCCACAGTTTTTCTACTCAATGCAAAATCCTAAGATTCTATATCATTACTCATTTCGTTCTTACATTTTTTTTTGTAACATAACATATGAATGACCTTCTGTTGTGGAACTCTTAGCTTGTGATCATTGGAAGAGATTGTTGATGTGAATTTATAACGTGAATACAGATAGGTAAAATGGGAACAAAAATAATTGGCTTTCAGAAAGTTCTTGGGCAAAGTACTTCAGAACTGTTTTTTCCCATGAAAAAGTAATGTTTTGTGACGATATAAAATATTTTAGTTGCTGAGGAATCATAAATTATGTTCATATTATTGGAAGAGCCATAATAAATGCTCAGGTGTCATTTTGACACAGTATAACTAAACACTATATCGGAAAAGAATCTCTCTAATAAATTTTTAAATCATGCCTCTTGTTTATAATGGAATGACATTTTGACATTTTGAGAACAGTCTTTTTAAAATCCCCTATATTAAAATCTCTCTTACCTAAAGGAGGAGAAAATGCTATAAAAAGAAAGTCACAAAGTGAAATAAAACTATTCAGAATTAAAAATATGAAAGTAGTTATGATAAATACTAAATGACAACAACCACACATTTTCTGATTAAATCAAATGGATATTCATTTTTTCCCTATATATAGTCTTCTCAAAGTTTTACTTCATTAAAATATGGTCATTGTCTTTGTGGCCTGAAATACATGTGCCAGAATCCAATTTGCACCGATCCTCACTTTTAGGTAGAAAATACAAAATACAAAACAAAACATGCAGATGACTATTATATTGTAATACTTTGTTCTCTGTCTCCTCCTCTTTCTATTTTATTTTTGTTTGTTTGTTTTTCGTTTTTGTTTTTGGATGGTTGGTGATTGGTTTGCTTCTCCTGGTTCCTGTTGCTCAGTGGTGTTTGGCCAGTTTGTATTTTTCCAGACATCACTCCACGATGTTGTTGAGGTGTTTGATGGGCCAACTCAGCAGTCTCCTCTGTTATCTTCCCTCTCGGGATCCCATTCAGGTATCCTTTACTAGAACTGCCATTCATCAGCTATTGCTTAAAGACTGACTTTTGATTAGTATTTTGGAGAGAGTTGAGATCTATGTCATCCATGTTAGCAATACCATTAAACTGAAAACTTATAAATTAAGGATAAAACCACAGTTTAATAGTAATTAATACGCTTGAGAGAAATTGATTAATTTTCTAGGGTTGTAATAAAATAAATACAATACTTAATCACAATCTGTGCTGTTTCATATGATATAAAATATTTAAGAATGAGACATGTATTAAAATGTAATTGAAGCTTTCTGGTTAAAGAAAAAAAAAAGATTGCGATTGAAGACGAACCCAAGGAAAATATATTGCTAGCAGTAGGATATTTTAAAGTAATTTGATAGAACCTAGTTTGACCTTTCAAATGACAGTGTAAAATGATATAGCTTGTTAGGTTTACTGAATGAAGATTATTTATGATATCTGAGTGTTTGTTTTGTTGAGTAGGAGAGTCACTTCCACTGAGTTCAGGTAATCAGATCACAATTCGATTCACTTCAGTTGGACCCATAACAGCTAAGGGATTTCACTTTGTTTATCAAGGTAAGTGACACTATAGTCTAGAAACACAGTAAGGAATGATGTCAATTTCCATGCTTTTGCTCAGTTGTTGACCAATATTATCCTCATAACTGTATGGGAAAGAGGAAAGTTGTTTCCAGTAGTTGTATACTAATCCCTCCCCAAGAATTCTTTCCTTGGAACATTGCTGCTTTAACCAACTTTTAAAAAGAAGGCATTGTTCCGTCGCCTTTCTCAATTTAAATGTCTGATTTTCCTTCCTTCTGTTCCAACATTTTGATGCCAAAACATTCATGTTATCCTTACTATTATTGACTCTTCATTTTTTGTTTTTCTCATAGTCTCGTACTTTTAAACATATGTATATTTGTTGTAATTTATTTATTTAAGGCAAACATTGCTCCATGTAAACAATATGCTTTCTCATTCTCTCAGTAAAATTCAACTTCTGAATAGTCACTAAATATATTGCACACTAAATATTAATTTTCTTGCTTTTTTCTTGCCTTTTATGGACAGCATTTTATAGTATCATTAAACCAAATCAAGACACATTTGAGATATTTTAAATCAATTGTATATGATCATGCAATAGTTCTTGTCAAATGTACTTTGCACTTCTTACTCAGAAATGTATAAACATTTGTGACACTGTATTCTTTTAAATTCCCTCATATTTTATCATTTTTTATCATTGATTATGGCTTAAACTCCTTTATCATAGTAATTTCCTCTGTAACACAACTGTGGTACTGTGCATCCTCAAAGGCACTAAGAAAACTTATATACATTTCCTCAAGTGATACCAGAGGGTTTAATCTATTGGAATTTACCATGTCATTCTTTTGCACTGTTGTCAATCTCTTTAATTACATTTGTATGTGTTTTAAAAGAAAAAACATCCTGTTATCATTCTACTTGACTAAATCCAAAAAGGCACAATTGATGGGCATACAAATTCTAAAATCAATCTCAAATTTGATTATATATGATTGACGAATTAAAAATAAATATTGTTGTTAATCTGTCTGACTTATAGTCTGCTTAACCTGACTGTAATTACTGACTTCAATAGAAACAAACATTATTTGATAATTAAGTTTGTAAACATGTTTGAAATAACTAATTAATAACAATAATAGCCAGTACAGAAAACAAATGGAATGTATTTAATGTGTACTAAGTTACTTTTTGTAGTTGGGAATCCAAACTTAAAAATTATACATCCATTTTTGAATCTGTAAATTACAATAGTTAAATAAAATTATTTTATTTTATTGATAAGAATTTGATGAAACAAAAGAAGAAAACAGCATAATTGATGTTATTTAAAGGATCAAAGACAAATTTTAAAAAATCTTAAATGCCAGTATTCACTTGAAATTACATTTTATTTTTATCAAACAAAACTTTTAGATGTGTTAAAATTAGTAATTCTAATGAAAAAAGAGAAACCAAAGGTTTCTTTGAACCGCTTTAGGAAATTACATTTTAAAATCTATACTGTCTGATAACTATGAAATTAAATCACCTTATTTCTATGCAGCCGTTCCTAGAACAAGCTCTACACAGTGCAGTTCTGTGCCCGAGCCAAGATTTGGAAGAAGGATTGGCAATGACTTTGCAGTTGGTTCACTGGTCCTTTTTGAATGTAATCCAGGATACATTCTCCATGGCTCCAGAGCCATTAGGTGTGAGACAGTACCCAATTCCTTGGCGCAGTGGAATGATTCCTTACCTACATGCATTGGTGAGTGTTTATGTATATGTGCTCAGTGATTGTACATAATTCTGGTCCACTTTTACTCAAATGAGTTTATAGTATTAACATCTTCTCCCGTGGAGAATCCACATATCTCTTTTCTCTACTGTCTGTATACACTTAGGATAATCTTTCTCTGAAAAAATTTTAGTTTTACAAAATGTCCTTTATACCTGCTATTGTATCTTGCTAAAACACCTTTGCCTATACCATCATCCTTAAATATTTTTCTCTCAATTATTATTTTAAGACTCTCTATCTCCCTGTTCTTCTCTGTCTCTCCCTCTCTATGTATGTGTACATGTGAGTTTCAACTGTTATCAGCAGTATTCTGAGTCTTCATTATAAAAATTTAATAATAATCAGGGAAACTTTATTGCTTAATACTGACTGGTATTATTTTCTTAATTCTAGATGGCTATTAAGTTGTTGGTTTACAGTAATCGAATGCTATTAATTTTTGTATATTGTTTGCATTTTGAAACTTTGATACATTCATTTATGAGTTCTACTAGTTCATTGAATTTTTTTATATAGGATCCTATAATCTGCAATGACAATTTGATTTATTCTATTCCAGTTTATCTCATTTTTCTTTTTTTCATTGCTTTGTGTTCTCTTGTGTGATTATTCTGCCTATGACTTTTCAGAGCCAGAATAAAAGTGGCAAAAATGTAAAGATTTTTTTTTACAATCTTATAATTGTTTAAATTACCTCTTGATTTAAAGTGTTATTAAGTATTAAGTTACTTTTTAATCATTAATAAAATCTATACTGCTAAATTTATATGTTATACTTGTATATAATATAACATTATATTGATATAATTTATATTATTAATGTATTATGTTACATTTATTATATTATTTATTCATTTTTTAATATTGTGGTAAGTTTCTTGTAAGCCTAATTTGTTTGAGGTTTTCATCATGAAATGTGTCAAATTTCATGCATTTCTGCATGCATTAAATTGATTGTATGGTTTTGTCCTTGTTTATGTTATTTTGCAATATTTCATTTACTTTTGTGAATGCTAACCTATCCTTTCCTTCCATGAATGATGTAGTAAATAATCTCTTCAATGTGCTTTTGGATTGTTTTTTTTTTTTCGTTGTTGTTGTTGTTGTTGTTGTTGTTAGATAGTTTTGAACTTATGTCTGCTGATTAAATGTTCTCAGTCTAATGCATTTTTAACATGTAAGACAGTCCTGGTTTTGCATATTAAACCACATATTTAAACCATTAAACAAATCTATTGAGAAGTTAATTTGGATTTTGTTGGCAAATAAACCAAATCATTAACTATAGTCCTCCTGATTTATAACAGAATCTTTAATCTTTTCCTATAATAAAACTTCTAAAATTATTATAAAAGTAATCAGTATAGAATTATTTAGAAGTACAGTGAAATTTATTATCAGGTGATTTATGTAAGTATAAATAATTCTGTAAGAATCAGGCTTTAATATTAGGAAGGTCATTAACAAAATGCAGATAAAAAATTAAAATAACTCTAATTTTTAAATAGGTATTAATCAGTTTATTACTCAGACTATTCTTCTTTATTTATGATTCTGAAGAATTCAAATACTATCTTATGTAGGGAAACACTTTTTTTCCCAGCAAAACATGAAACCAATAAGGAGTTTCCATAAAGAAAAAGAAAACACAGAAGAGAAATACTAGCTGATACAGAGAAAGGAAAAAAGAAATGAAAATAACTTTTAACTAGAGGAAGAAAAATGCGAAACTACTATAGAAATAAAAATATAAATATTGTATTGTAATCTACTCTTTTTTAAAACTGAGCAGACGTCTTATGCCTGCAATGTAGGTCAGTCTTTTATTGTATAAGAATATCAAATTAAAGAAAAATTATTTTCTTTACATGTCTTCACTGATTTGAATTGATTTTCTAGCCTCATTTCATTGATATAGGAATGTGGTACGGGAGAACATTTTGTGGCAGGAGACCATAATGGAAAAAGCTACCTACCTCTTATTATCTAGAAAGCAGAAATGCAAGCTCTGTGGATATGATGTTCGTTTTAGAATCATCCCCCTCCTACATGAACCACTGTTTTCAACTCTGCCCTTCTTCCTAGTGGCTCATTTATCTATGACTTTATCAGTGGACTGATGAAGTGGGTTCTTCCTCAATCCAATAACAACTAAAGAGCTGTGTTATTTGTGGGCTATTCCCTAGCAAATGAAGTCCTGGAGTGCAGGTATGGGGGATGCCATATTGGAACTTCATATGTAAACAATTGTAACTGTTTAAGTATTTAACTGATTAGTTATAATGCATTTATAGTACTCAAGGGCAGCCTTTAATGAATGATTATGTATTAACTCTCATAAATGATATTAACATTCTTATAAAGGAGACTGCGGACAGATTTCACTCCCTGCCATGGATGTGAAATCATAGTAAGAAAATGTTCTCTGTGAACCAGGAGAGAAGCTCTTCATAGAGAAATAAATGCCTGGTGTTTAATAGATAAACAAGCTGCTCTGCTTTGTTTTAGTAGCACAAATGAGCTAAGTTAGACCTAGCAACAGTAATTAGATGCTGCTTACAAAGTCTAAGGCTGAGTTGAGTAATGGGTCAAAGCTGGAAAGGTTGCGATACATATTGGGCGAACCTGCCCTTCCATCAAGTACTTTAGAGAGATTTCCCAGAGAATAATAGTGGTCATGAAGATACTATTCATATGGACATAGACAGCAAACCCCATTTTGATTTTTTAGATAGAAATAAGGTATATATTATTGAGTAATGGAGGGAAGATTATCCTTATGATAAAGTCATGAATGAGTTGACCACATATATTTATATGGTTTTGAAGAAAGTAGAACTTGGGAATAATGAACTTGAGTTGGGTGTTGAGAAGAAGAGAGATCTAAAGTATAGAAAATATGTCAATTTGTTTGTCTTGCCTACATTGGCCAAAGTGTATGATACAAAAAGCATTTAATAGAGACTGACGGGAGGTCTGGGCGGCGAGCAAGAAGGCGCAGACCTAGGGCGCAGACCTGTGTCTTCTGGGGCCCCTTTTCAGGCTTGGGTAATATCAGCCATTTTTAGATTGGTTCTGTTTCTATCTTCCCACCCACCCGGGCAAGCAGAAAAACTTACACTGCCCCGTCTTCCCCCAATTCTGCAGGTGGAGGTAGTTAGCCTAGCTTCCTTTTTGAGATATTTTCATTTTTGTGAGACTCTTTGTAATAAAACAGCGAGTTTCTATAACAAAAATAAAGGCATTTAATAATAGAATTGGTATCCAGATTTGGTGGTTGCACGTGCAGTCCCGGGTACCCAGGAAGCAGAGACAATGAAGTTGAACTTACAAGTTTGAAACCAGTATGGAAACTAGAGGAAGACTCTGTTTTAGAAAATAATAAAAATAAATAAATGAATGAATAGATAAATAAATTTAATAATGAAATGTAAAATACAACTTAACAGTTACAAACGTCTGCCTATAAATTAGAAATAAGACCTGAGTTTTCAGAAGACAACTTAGAGAGTAATCAAAATAATGTTTGATAAGATTACTGTTTTAATAGAAGCTAGGAGGGGGGGTAGTTAATAAGATAATGGGAGATCAGTCATACACGATGACAAAAAACAGGACCAGTTACCCAAACAATAGAAGAATTAGGGAGTGTTTATTTCAGAAATCATCAAAGGCTATTTCCTGCCTCATCCTTCCACACTGTAAAGTGCAGGTGTACCAGATTTCAAAGAAGGGATCTCTCTGATGTCTACCATCTCTATACAATCCAAGCTCTGCTATGCACTGTGTCATTCAGATAAGGCTACAGTTGATGGCACTGTATATGGTATTCCACAGCAAGATCACAATATTCCAGTTGCCTCCACATAGAAATAAGAGATGCTTCGAAGAGCTGCTAGTTAAGGAAAGAGCTGCTAATAAAGCCTACACAGAATCCCTCAAATGAACAAAAGAGCAAATGTCTAAGGCAGCTTTAGCAGTGGATCTATATCTTTTACACCATAGAAGGAGATTCACTGGGTTGAATTTAATTATTTATTTATTTATTTAGTCCAGGAAGAACCGCATTCATGTCACTTCATCTTATAAGAACAATGACATGACTTACACCAAGGTAAGCAGTAACACAAAGTGCTATCCTACACTCAGGCTAGATGAGGTTAAACAGAGCCATGATTCTGACCTCTCAATAAGCCAGGTCTTATCTAACTTTCTCAAAAACCAATCAGTCAGTCAATCAACCAATAAATGCTGGTAAAGACAAGATAATTTTTAATGATATGACACTCCATTATGAAACTGTGTATGAAACTGAAAATACCAGTTTCCATGTGTTAATGGGTGTTTTAAGGTACTATATAAAAGGGGATGGGTAGGGGTTGCAATGGTGGCAGTTTAGAACAGGATCTCACTGACCATTATCTCAATATCAGCCAGGCAGGCCTTGTCACCAATAAGAGCTTAACTGCTATTTACAAGGGAAGTTTGGACTCTTGTCATAAGACGTGTACTTCTGTTGAATCAATCTGAGTGTAAGACAGAATGACTCAGATACAGAATAAGTCAAATTGGTGAGATAATATCATGGCAAGACCTGAGCCATTTAGCCAAGGTGGTAGTTGCACATGCCTTTGTCCCAGCACTAGAGAGGCAGAAAGAGGTGGATCTGTTTGTTCCAGAATAGCCAGGGTTACACACACACACACACACACACACACACACACACACACACACAATGTGTTGGGCAAACAAAGAAACCCTGTATTGGGGAAACAAACAACCAACAGACCAAAACAACATCAATAACAAAAGCAACAATGACATCATCATCATCATCATCATCGACAACAACAACAACAACAACAAAACCCAAAACCCAAAAAACAAAACCAAAAGGAAAGAAACAAAAACCTTCTATGTTATCCTCAGGTAGCAAAGTGTAACAAAGCATTGTAAAAGTTAATAGTTGACAACCTATTTGACTATGATGTTCTTGTAAATATCACACTTATACCTTGAACTGAAAAAATAGTTAAGGTGTGTTTAACAAAACAGTCAAACTGGATTGTGGTCCATGACTTAAGGGATCACACCTAGGATAATATGATCTCATTTTTTTTTCTTAATTCTCCTGGGACTCACATGAAGCCTCAGTGTGTTTAGCTAAAACAGCTATTTATTTATACCCCTCTGAAGGAAGGATCTCCTAACTATGTATTTAGATATCACCTTTGCTTCTGTAGGTACAGAAACCAGGAACCCAGCTAAGGGAGGTAAAGGGGACAGACGTTCAAACCAAAGATTATTTTCAAACTTTATTGACTTGTCTGGGATCGAATAACTCGTTCTCTTTCCTCTCATTCTGCATGAAAATATCTATTCTATGCCTACACCACCACTGTTGCTACCTAATTGGTTTTTATGGGCTTATAGCTAACAATACAATTATCTTAGTAGAAATGGCTACTTAGATGCTATTGATCTGTTTTATATTATATTTAGATAAGACTATACTTTATAGTTTTTAGTTAATACTTCTACTTTGAACTGAAAATATTTTAATTTCAAAATTTTCTAAATACAGGGGCTAGAGAGATGACCCAGCAATTACATACACTTGCTGTACTTTCAAAGGTTGAGTTCCCAGCAACCACATGGCAGCACGTAACAGTCTTTAACTCCTATTCTAGAGGTTCTAGTGCCCCCTTTTGGCCTCCAATGAACCTGCACGAATTTGATGCACATTCAGACAAAAACACACATTAATATAAAGTAAAAACAAATAAATTGTAACATTCTGATTACAAGTGATTGTGTCTATTCTTAACAAAAATCTTTAATATCAGAGTAACTTAAGTATGAAAGTCAGCACAGAACTATCTCAAGTTCATGCCTGAAAAATCTCTTTCATTTTTTTGTGTTTAATTTGACCTTTTGTTGTTTGCGGAAATCATTGCCTGCTTCCAGCTTTTGAGCCTCCAGTTTCTAGTCTTTAGAGCACAATACTCCGAGATGGTTTTCTCTTTTAAAGCATTGTTCCATTCAAATCTAACACTAAAACTTTTATTGCCTGTCCTTTTTAAAACCACTTCTGTCCTCATCCTCCATCCATTTTCCATACTTCTGTTCAATGGAACATCCACTGTATTATACATATATAGCTTTTATGTTTGTTAAAATTTCCTTAATCTACTGGAATCCACCTCAGTGTTCCTGATATTACACTACTTTTTAGCCAACCAAGAGGAACTTGCTGCCAGCAATAGCTGAGTAGTGAGTATTCATTCAGTGATAGAATTTCAGCAAAAATAAAACAAAAGAAAACAAAACAAACAACCCAACAAACCGTAATAATTTCCTGAATACAAGTAGAGGTATAACAGTGTTAGCCACCTTCCCATAGGGTACTACAGTCAGTTAACTTAACATAGCCACATACTTGCTCATTCTGATGCTTATGTTAATACATCTGTAGCTTTAAACTGCTAATATCTGTAAGAAAGTTATATATAGGTAAAACACAAAAATGTACTTAAGTGAAAGGATTGAGAAAATGTAAGCTGGTAGGATGCAAACAACTGGAATCTTGCACAAAACTGGAATCTAAAGATTTATAGGCAAATTGTCACAAAATATGAACATTTTGATAAAAAATTGAAGATATAAGAAGACATGTAAAACTGAGTAATAAAAGTTAAACTGGATACAGAGCTTTCATCCTCAAAGTTGACCCTGTTACATTTCAGTGTTCTTAAATTTTTCAGTCTTAAGCCCCAAGGCTGTCCTGTGCAGAGACTCAGAGATTCAAATAACCCCCTGCAGCCACTAATGGCTTTGACAATACAAGGCCTTAGGTAGCAGGACTTCAGTCAGTAGGAGGTCTCTTTTGAAAAGGCCCTGAAGCTACCACCTACAAACCTTAGGGGAAAAGCCTTTAATTAGTTGCTTATCCCATCCCTGTTATTCAAGTGCCCTTTAGACCCAGTATCAAGGTTCCTTGATGGGTCTCCATGATAATGACATCATCTATCTATCTCTTTCATTTTTATTAGGGTGCGAAATTTATGAAGGCGTGTGTGTGTGTGTGTGTGTGTGTGTGTGTGTGTGTGTGTGTGTGTATAAACGTACTTTTAAACACGACTAAAACTCTTATTTCTTTATTGGCTTATTCGTTTACATACACTCAGGAAAGATTTATTATATATAGTGTTAAATAGCAATTATAAATAAATTTATATGAAGTATAAGAAGTAAAAAACTGCCAGAGGTACACACAAACAAATGAAGGTTTCCAGTATTCTTAAGAGATGGGTCAGCACCAACCCGGTAGCATACACCAGCTGATATGAGGCTCTCAACAACTAGAGCAGAGGATTGTCTTGGTGGGTCTAGGTTCAGTTGGAGAAGATGCACTTAGCCCTCGAGAGACTGGAGGCCCCAGGGAGTTTAGAGATCTGGTTGGGTGGGCAAGGTAGGTGAGGGAGGAGTGTGGGGGAGGTATGAGATGTGGAATAGTGGAATAGTAGAATAGTTGGGAGTTTTGAGGGTGGACTGGGAGGGGAATAAAATCTGGAGTGTAAAGAAAATAAAAGATTAAGTAAAAAAGAGGAATAAAAAAAAAGAGAGATGGTTCAAACAGAGAGGGGACAAAGATAGGGATCCTTGAAGTCCATTTAAGTGTAAACTCAATAGTGTAGGGAGTCACTGAGTGGACTGTGACGTGATCTTGATAAGTTTCTGAAAACTCATTTCTAATGAAAGTCGAAGTCATATAACTAAGTGTGCGTCTATCACTGTAGTGAAGAAGAGAGGGGAAGGCAATTTACGTCGGAAGACCAGAGTCATGGAGACGATATTTACCAAGAGTCAGAGTACACTTTTTGTTAACTTATTTATCGAGTGTATGTGTATATGTGTGTGTGCATGTGTACGTGTGTGTACATGTTTGTGTATGTGTGTGTACATGAGTCAGTGCAGGTTCATTCTGCTCTAAACCTCCTTGAAACTTGCTCTTATTTGTTCCTGCTTTGCACACTCCAGGCCCATGAGATTCTGACCTCTTTCTGCCCCGTGTCCTGCTAAAGGAGTGCTAGGACTGTAGCCGCAGGCCAGATCATCTGCATTTTAAAAAAATATTATTTTTTACAACTTGATTGAAGTTTCCCCTCTATCCTCTTGGCCTCTTTACCCACTTCCCCCTTGCCCTGTCCCACATCTACTACTCTTTCCTTTCCCTCCAGAAAAGGGCATGCCTCCCATGGATATCAACCCAATATGAAATATGAAGTTGCAGTAACAATATGTACCTTTCCTCATATTAAGGCTGGGCAAGTGTTACTGGAATTTCCAACGCTAATAAACTCATATAAAAAAACCTCACACAATTCAGATATTATGACTATAAGCTATATGCCTAGATTGGGTAGATCTAGCGTTGTATTATGTTATTCCCCAGTTATAAGACCCCTTGCTACTTGAGGATTCCCCCCCACCCCACCCCCACACACACAGTTCTGGTTCATCGCAGCTTCTCCTCCTCTTCCTCTGACCTCTCTTTCTCCTGTACTCTCCTCCTCTCCTCCACCTGCCCACAGCTCTGGATCCTTCAATCTCACCTTTTCCTTCCATTGCCCAGTCAAAGGCTTTATTTAGCCTTTTATCCAGCAGTTAAAATGGGAGAAGGTTCACATGGCATCACCTGAGTACATGATACTCCTTGGGGACAACCCCCTTTGAGGAACCAGTATGAAAATCAGAATGCAAACAGCACCAGGCCAACCCACAATAGACAGGGCAACCCTGAAGGATGAAAGGGTCCAAAACACAGACAAAAGAGTTAGAGATTGTCAGGAGTCCTACAAGAACACAAAACTATACACACACTATACACACAGTACACACACACACACACACACACACACACACACCACACAGGTGGTCTAGGTCATACCCACACAAGTTCCCTGGTTGGGGTTCAGTTTCTGTGAGCCCCATATAAGTCCAGTTGATGATGAAGGTTTTCCTTGCTGTACTTGACCCTTCTGGCTCCTACAATCCTTCCTTTTTTTTTTTTTTTCCGGGACTGGGGACCGAACCCAGGACCTTGCGCTTCCTAGGTAAGCGCTCTACCACTGAGCCAAATCCCCAACCCCATCCTACAATCCTTCCTTCCCTTCTTCCATGGGATACCTTGAGCTTAATTAACGTTTGGCTATGGGTCTCTGTATTCCTCTTTGATGACAATCTATAAATTCAGCAGAATATAATTAACACTATAATAAATAATATAATTAACATGGGCTTTTGCTGTTATTTTTGTCTTGTTTGGTTTTGTTTTTACCAGTCGTGTGTGGTTCTATCCTAGGTCCCTGGGCTAGCTTTGAGTCCTGGATCTCCAAGCAGTCTCGGGGGTGGGTTCTATCCAGTGGCATGGGTTTCAAGCTGGAATAGCGATTGGTTGGCCACTCTGACAATGTCTGCAGCCTACATTATGTCCAGCCTAAAAGATGTGCAGGGGTAAAGGTGGCATATCGGCACCACCTTTATTTAAACTGGGTTCTGTGGAAATCAATCATATGGCTTTCATTGCGGCATTTTTTCCCGGCTGAGAAATGCTGTTAGTCTGAGTCTACATTTTAAGAGAGAGTTACAGGATTTGTTGAGAGACTGAATTTGGATAGAACTATAAAATGTGAGATTAAGACAGAGAAGTCAGGATGAGTCTTAGTTTTATGACCTAAGGTTATGGTGGGCGACTGGTGGGAGAGAACAGCTGAGGTGTTTATATATTTGGATTTTGAAAGGCTGACTGATATTGATATTGCAGAAAAGGTATGGTTAGAGGTAAGCACTTAGTGTTTACAAAAGATATGGAAGCAAATGTAGTCACTGAGGGAAGGTGATTAATTAGAAAGTGAAAGGCTAAAGAAATGCAGTATATTTATGTGGAAGATTAAGGTATGGGGATTTTTTTCTAGTCATTTTATAAGTTTAGAAAGATCATTTTGACAGAAACTTGTATGTATTGTATATAAATTATTCAGGGAAGGCCAGTGCTATGATGAACGCAATATGTCAGGCAAGGAAAATGAGAATAGTATAAAGATGTAAGAGAAGAAATGTAGTGTTTTAATTCATCCGAGCACCAGAATGAACTTTGAGCCATTTTCCCTTCTTTCATTACTTTTCTTTCTCTTTCTTTCTTTCTTTCCTTTTTTTTCTTTCTTTCTTTCTATCTATCTATCATCTATTTATTTAATTTTGGAGCAAGTATTTATTTTATGACTCTTTGTTTAATTCTTTCAGGATATTTTTGAGACTTATATAAGAGTCGTTGATATTTTTAAAGGTGCAAAATACTCTCTGACCAATTTAATTGACTTTGTGTTTAATCCTGGAAATGTAGTATAAGAAAACAACAGATGGCTTCTGAGCATAAGCTCAGTGGTTAAGAATGCTTGCTGATCTGACAGAAGAGGTACCCACCCACAGACAAGTATAACTCTAGTTTTATGGGACTTGACACTATCTTCCGGACTCCTGAGGGCATCCACACAAAAATGTGTGCTCACATAGATAAATATAAAATAAAATAATTAAAAAAAAACAACAACAGTGACTTTAAAAATTGCTACTCAGTTAATATCTTGTAGTATTGTTTTTGAGCAAGTACTTTGGATTTTTTTTCATTTGACTTGAAAAGTGTCACAAAAGTGGGATTCACTTATTTAAAATTGTTTTTAAATATGTGTGCGAAGACAATGTGGCTTATAGGTACAACATGTTTGTTTACAAGCAAGAGAGCCTTCCTTTGAATCCCAGCCTCAACCTGACATAAAAGCCTGTATATTTGTTATAGCCCTAAGTAGGTTCTTAGAGAACAGAGACGGCTTAATATCAAACAGCAGAGCATCAGAGAGAGAGAGAGAGAGAGAGAGAGAGAGGGAGGAGAGAGAGAGGAGGAAGAGGAGAGAGGGAGGGAGGGAGGGAGAGAGAGAGAGGGGAAGGGAGAGAGAGAGGGAGGGGGGGGGAGGGAGGGGGAGGGGGAGGGAGGAGAGGAGGGAGAGAGAGGGTGAGAAGCAAGCACAAGATACCCAAAGACATCCTCACACCTCGCATATGTCTTTCCCTTTCTATTCTCTGTCTCTATGTCTCTGTCTGTCTGTCTCTTTTCCTTTCTCTCATGGATAAAATGTTTTTATTCTATTTTTTATTTATTGCTACCATTATAGGCAAACTAGAAAAATGTTCAATTGGCAAAGTACTGTGTTATACAACATAATGATAGTTATAACTAAAAGAAATGTAAATTGTCAATTATTTATTATTTTTTTTTTTGGTTCTTTTTTTCGGAGCTGGGGACCGAACCCAGGGCCTTACGCTTCCTAGGCAAGCGCTCTACCACTGAGCTAAATCCCCAACCCCTATTTATTATATTTTAATCAATGGACTTGTTTCTTTATGTAAGTAATACTGTGCATTTTCTGAAAAAGTATTTTGTAATCAGTAGTGTTTCCATTTTGTGGATTGAGACATTTATATTCCAAAGAATTGGAAGAACATTCTTAAGGCACCAAAAATCCATGAGTTTTGAATTAAGCAATGCCCAGAATCTGCAAAGGCCACTTATGACAAGAAACCTCCAATCAGTACATTCTGAAAGTGCTTGGAATCTCAACTTCAGCGTAGACTTAAGAGCAAGAATATAGAATGTACTGTTCTTTCTATTAGGAGATCAGCGGATAAAAGCTGCATGAAATATCTTCCTCCCACTGAGGAACATGACTTTGAACCGAAATCAAGGATGTAAATTCTAGGTTCATCACTTGCTCTGAGATCTTTTGACCTCTAATGACTCTGTTCCCTCAGTTAAAGCATGAAGAAAAATGTTTTTACAGTCTGTTTGGACTATTGGAGACTTAAATAAATTTAAATTCAACAGTTATTATTCTTGTCATATGGAGTGGACTAATTGAATGTTTTCATTGTAATTACTACCAAGATCAATATTAGTTTTTAAAAGATTTCATTACCCCCAAACCCCAAGAGTAATAAAGAAGGTACCAAATAAAAGTAAGTAAGAAAACTCTCTATCTGTATGTAGGTGTTGATCTAGCTTAATTCACTTTTTATTTCCTGTGTGTGAGAAATACTATCAATTAAGTTTTAGAGATGATAACACATGATAGTCATAACTGTGTGACTTTAGTTATTTGCTTATGAATGCTGTACAATTAATTTCTGTAGGTATTTTTGTGATAAACTTGAGTCTTAAAACATAATGTGATGTGGTTTTGTTTACAAGACTGATCTGTGTTGGAGACTTTTCTCTGACCTTTGTCTTAGTGTAATCTTTTTCAGTAGAATTAACTGGCTTTCATGCTGCTTAACTTTCAGTGCCTTGTGGGGGAATTTTAACTAAGCGCAAAGGGACTATTTTGTCTCCTGGATATCCTGAGCCTTATGACAACAATTTGAATTGTGTTTGGAAGATCACAGTGCCAGAGGGAGCTGGCATTCAAGTAAGGATATTTATTTACTTTGCTTTGTTTTTTCATTTTACATTAAAATTAGTATTTTCAGCAATGACAGAATGAATATTATTTTGTAAAGTTCAGCAAATAGTTGTATTGACAAAAAATAGGAATATATTTACTATTAATATTTTTACCTGAAAGCACAGCAAAATCCAGTTTCCAAGAAGACAATAACAAAAATAAACCGAAATCTTCTACTTCACATAATAGAATCTTGAGATAAGGAGCTCAATGGTTTTGTGCATCAGAGATCCTACAGAATAATCTCTGGCCCAGATTATTTTCTTCAAAGAACAGGCAAAGCTAGGGTGAAGATGAGTTTTCCACAGACATGTTTCCAGTAACTTACTGTAAGTCGAACCCATCTCCTAAAGTTTCATATCTCTGAATAGCCCAATGACTTATGAACGCATACGTGAAGTAATCAATTGAAGAGATTAGAGCCCTCAAGACGCAATCACCTCTTAAATGGCACCAATTTTGAACACTGCTATCTAAGAGTAAGTCTTCAGAGTAGGACATTGTGAAGATAACCTAAAAAAGACCACACAATAGGTATTAATATCAAAACATGACAATTGACGGCACAAAACTAAATGTTATATTTTCAGGCTATTAAATTCAGGGTTGCTAGATAGATGAACACATAAATGAACTCACTGCCAAGCCTAATGATCTGAGTTAGAGCCCTGCTCTCACAGGAAAGAAAGAGATAATCAGCTACGGCAAATCACCTTCAGATGTACACTGTGGTGCTGACAAAGTTTAAGCACACACAAACACACACACACATGCATGCACAGAGGGAGGGGGAGGGAGTGGGGAGGAGGAACAAGGAGGGAGAGAGGGAGAGAGGGAGGGGTAGAGAGAGGAGAGGGAGAGGGAGAGAAAGAGAGAGGTAGATAAATACACAAAATCATGACTACAAAAACATTAAAGATAACTATGGGTGTGTAATATCTCCTACAGCATTGGCAAGCTGTCAACACCCACCCTTAACAGCTATCAACTTTCAATAGCTTTCAGGTAGGGAAGGAGCCTCAGGAACCTCTCCTTGCACACGGGAATCTTGAATGGTTTGATCTTACATAGGTCTCATGTAGGTAAAAATAGCTGCTGTGAGTTGATATATACAATATCTCCATTATTCCACAGGAGTGTTCCCTCTCCTCAGACCTTTACATTCTTCTTACCCCTGACTTTTAAAGGTTCCCTAAGTTCTGGGGGTGGGGTTGAAATAGATGTCCCATCTAGAGTTGAGCACTCTTCCTCATTCATAGCCACTTATTCTTAGCTCTTTGTTCAGATATGAAATCCTATCAGAATCACTGAAAAAGCATGATTCTTTGAAACAGTTGAGAGCATCAGTAACATGTCAGCATAAAGATAACTATTTATCAGGGAATTCGACAACATGAGAATTCGGTAAAACAGCAGGAATAGGTTCGTACTAGGGCCAGTGAGCTCCCTATACTGTTGCTTTTGACTAGTTTCACTGTAGCAGGCACAAATTCCCTCTGAGGACTGACCTGGAATCCTATCAGGAAACAGTTGACTACCCAGTGACTGCCATTCCAATATTGCAGCAGTGAATATATCAATCCAGGCAGCTTGATATTGCAGCATGCAGAATTCATTGTTGAATAAAAACAATTATTTTGTTTTGCATCCAGAACCCTGCATGGCATAGTTCCAGTACTATGAAAGGTATCCAGCAGGAAATGTTCCTAGTTAGTTTGAGATTGATGTCTCTATGTGCTATAAGCCAGTGTGGTGTCTGCAGATGTAGGGTTGTATCATCCAGTTCTATGTTTAAGCAAGCACATTAGCAATGACCTTCCCTATTATAAGAGGCCTCTGCAGTGGGCTTCTATAACTAGTGATTTATAGGGTGGTGTCCCACAGGATTTTGGGGAGCAGTATTGTTCTCAATGCAATACACCTCTGATCTCATACGTAGTCAGATGTACATATATAATTAGCTGAAAAAGAAGTGGGTTTTCACAAAGCCTTTTATACTCCCTTAGCTTTAGCCTAGCTGTTTTTCTGTCCTCTCCCCCATTTCTTACTTAAACCTTTATCCCACTGCAAATCTCTTTCTATTCATTTGCTATCCAACCATATATATTCTACTATGCCCTTATCCTCTTTGAGCCATCTTTTCTTCCTTCCTTTCATGATCCTTGTCTGCTTTTCTCCCAGATAGACATTGTGAGAGAAAAATCAAAAGATTAAACAAAGTCTTCAGGATTGTACCATACCTCCAGTTGTACTCTGCAATGAGAATCACATAGAACTGCTATTAGTTCATTCATTTATAAGGAATGACGGATGTCCGTGATTATTTATATGTTATCAGCTATTTCTCTACTACCGTGTCCTATTTTTGGTACGCTGCAGTGTGCCTTTAGTACCTAGCGCTCTAATCATGCTGTTCTCCCATGAACACCTGGATGATTAAGTCCTTTGCATTGCTGATCTGTGCATTGAGATGACATAGTTTAACATTACAGATTCTCCTGTCACTCACTAAACACGTCTTCCTGCTTTAGTTATTACATCAATATTTTTATGGATCGTAGTCACCCAAATTACCTGCTTCTATATTTAACCTTGTCTGTTCTTTAATGTCAACCCATCATTCAGATACTCATGTTCTCAAGAGTCTGAGGCCCATATACTTCAGGCTATATCATCTTCTTTGCAAACTATTTACTTCTATGGTCCCAGTGACTGTTATGAGCTAAACATGAGTTGAATAATAACAGATGATAAAAGCAAAAACAAATACCAAAAATGAAAACATAAAAAGCAAAACCCCCCTCCCTTTTAAAGATAGACAGAATTAATGATAGTGTTTGCACCAATATAGGAAGTCTACATCTCTAATCCCAGATTTACACTATCTAAACTAGTCATGGGGTGTTTACAGGTAAATTTACTGCTAAATTATCCAATAGTAATTTTATGATTTTTTCTCTTAATTTCTCCATCCTTCTCTCTCTCTCAGCATGCCTCAATATTCATAGTTTTTTATGTAATTCTCTATATGAGGATTTCTTCAATCCCACTTACTTTTCTTTTTTTAAGATTTATTTATTATATACAAATACACTGTAGCTTTCTTCAGACACACCAGAAAAGGGCATCAGGTTTCATATCAGATGGTTGTGAGCCACCATGTGGTTGCTTGGACTTAAACTCAGGACCTCTGGAAGAGCAGTCAGTGCTCTTAACCACTGAGCCATTTCTCCAACCCCCCACTTACTTTTCAAAACAAAAATCTTGAATGTTACTCTGACTTACACTCTGTCTAACAAACTGCACCAAGGCTGTCTTTCACAGGATTCTAATTCCATTTATGATTTTACCACAAAAGATCAAGTGGGTTTTATCCTTGGTCCAGACACATTCTCTTCAGTCTATTCCTGACAAAATGAATAAAAAAACAACCAACCAACCAACCAACCAACCAACCAACCAAAAGCTTCTGAAAATTAAAACCTCATGCTATCACTTTCTTACTCATGGCACCTGCGTTTCCCCACCATCTTAAAACTTCACCAGTGCATGTTCTTCTGTGCTGAGTTCTCATTTCTTAATGATTGTTGTATTCACAACATCCATTTCTGTAATGGCGTGACATCCGGTATCCTGTGGACACCCTGAATGTCATTTCCTTTGTTTTTGACAGTAGCCAGCATCTCTCTCCTTATTTGCCTTTACCTTACTCTCATTTCTGTCTGAAACATATTTCTGTGATAAACCTTCTAGAAACTAGATCAAAGGTTAAATGTCCTCCTATATGTTTTTATTAGAACACCAATCAGATTTTCCTATTAGTTGGCTATAAGCTGCTGAGAGCAATAGCCAAGATGGTTCTGACACATACTCAGTAAATATTTTTAGAAAAGTCAACGGACACCTCCTCAAACAGTGGATTTGGAACAATTTTGGAGAGTTAGAAGTGCATAATAAACTAATAAAATATCTAGAGAAAAAACTGTGATATGTCCCTTGCCTTGAGCTAATACCCTCAAAACTGTACATGTCAATGCCAATATAAAATCTTTACTTAGAAAGCACTTTATTTATTGATTCAACCTGGAAAACAGAAGCTGAGTTTAGCAGAGTATTTAGAAATCTCATAGCATGAAATGTATACTGGATTCTTAAGTACTATGCAGAACTGTTTATCACCTTGAAAAATAAGCCCCCATGTGGACTTTGTTAGTGGACATATCATAGTGTATTTTTTATGTTTTAAATGTGACTATATTTTCTGTTCAATAAGTAATATATAGGTTTAAGAAATATTTAACTTGGGTAATAGAGCTAAACATGTATGTGTTAAAAACTGTGTTATGATCTGGTATGAAATGAATTAGGCTTTGGTAGAAAAAATCAGAAAAGATTCTAAAATATCCAATATTTTATTATTGAGAGTTGTTTGAAAAAAATGTAAACAGAAAGATCAGTCTTTCATATTAACATGATTTGCTATGTTTGCTAGGAGTGATAGATTCCTTTATTTTCCTCTTTATTTTATCAGAATGTACAGGGACAGCTTCCAAGGGGTTGGACTTAAGAATAGAGTTATTTATGAACTCACGAAAAAATACTGATTGCATAATTATTACCAACATAGATTTACTAAGTTCCTATGATTTCAGAGTAAAGGGATAAAGTTAGGATTTTTATTGCTGCAATGAACACAATCAAAATCAACATGGTCTGAAAGGGTTTATTTGGTTTACACTTACATATTACTATTCATCATCAAACGATGTCAGGACAGAAACTCAAACGGCGCAAGAACATGGAAGCAAGATCTGATGCAGAGGACATGGCAGACACAAGACCATCATCTACATACAATACCTACACTGGATGTAGGTATTGTAGTAATACTACAATGGTTGGTGTCCTCACATGTCAATCACTAATTAAGAAAACACCCTATGGGCTTACTTACACTCCAATCTTATGGAAGCATTTTCTTAATTGAGGTTCTAGCCATATATATATATATATATATATATATATATATATATATAATATTTCTTGAAGTTGACCAAGATTATCCAAAATACTCTACCACAAAGCTATCCTTCGGCCATGATGGCTAGTTTTATTCAAAACTTCCCAAAAGGCTGAAATAAAACTATAGCCTTCTGTTGTCTCTTATTTGACTTTCTCAGTCATTAACTTGCATAACAGATTCCAGAACACGGCCTGCTAGTTTTTCTGGCCATTTCATACTTCTACACTCAATATTGTTTTATTATATCAAGCTATATTTCTTAGACTCTCAGTCACAAATGGTATCAGATGTTCGTGAATACAGTAAGATATCACCATGAACTGAATAGCTATTTAACAACTAGAATATTATCTTCTCAACGAACTAGAATTGAGTATCTAAATCTTGTTTCAGTATACAAATACCAAACTAGCAATATATAGTTTCTTATTCCAGGTCTCTGGGAGATTTCTTTTTTTTTTTCTTTATTAACTTGAGTATTTCTTATTTACATTTCGATTGTTATTCCCTTTCCAGGTTTCCAGGCCAACATCCCCCTAACCCCTCCCCCTCCCCTTCTATATGGGTGTTCCCCTCCCCATCCTCCCCCCATTACCGCCCTCCCCCCAACAATCACGTTCACTGGGGGTTCAGTCTTGGCAGGACCAAGGGCTTCCCCTTCCACTGGTGATCTTACTAGGTTATTCATTGCTACCTATGAGGTTGGAGCCCAGGGTCAGTTCATGTACAGTCTTTGGGTAGTGGCTTAATCTCTGGGAGATTTCTTAATATGCTATTTCCAACACTGAATAGCACGTATACTTCTTTGCTTTTGGTCACATCAGTCTGTTTCTTGCTTCTGTGGATGATTTTCTTTCTCATCTACCTTTATATTTTTTCACTAGATTTTTTTCATGCATCTCAATGTTTTCCATTTAGTTGCTTCTAAAAGGTGCGTCTCACACCCACAAATAAGGTAATATTTATAATCTCCTCATATTAGGGTCTGTTGTTTCTTAAATACGCTGAAAAAAATCCAGAACTGATTAATGTTCCTCCCCTGTTATGTGTAGTAGGCATACCTACGGGCGCTTATATTTTGTTCTTCTGCTTCTGTGTCCTGAATAACTCAGGGGAAAACAGAAATTGTTCTTGAATATCTTGTCTCCATCTCTTGTTTACGTCACATAGGATCCAGTGATTTCCCTCATGTCAACATATGTAATACCAAGAATTTTGCTATACCTCTTCTGTATCCTATCTAGTTTGGCTGTACAGTGCTTCACTTTTACATTTCTTGTTCTCACCACCAATTCAGTTCTGCACTTGAAGTCTTGATTATTTTCCCCCTCCCACTTTGCATTCCTGTAGTGGGAAGCTGAAGGCATAATTATACGTTCAAGTGCGTAATTATTTTTGCTAGTGTTTAGTATTTAATCACTCTCTCTCTCTCCCCCCTCACCTTTCTCAGCTAAGATTCTGAGCTTTCAATTTATACTACACATTTAGCTTTTAATACACATTATCTAGCTTCCATTTTAGCGAATCTGTGAATTACAAAGTGTGCTCACAATAACTTTTGTGATGAATTTGAAGCACAAGATTGACAGCATCTCTAGGCATTTAAACATGTGAAGGTAGAGGGTACCAGGAAGTCTCAGACCCCGTGACCCTGACTTGTGTTTATTGTATTTATCGTTAAGCCTCACTCCTTGTCTGTGTTCTATTGGGCTTCTAACGTGCATTCAGCTTTCCGCTTACATAAAGATTCTCTCCACTGTGACTAAATTGGATTACTGAGAGTTCACTGAGTCCAGATCATGGTTTGATTCATCCACCGTTTCACACACTTAATAATTTCCTTCCCTTAGAAGCTTCTCATTACCTTCAGCTCAGATCAAAAGTCAACTCCTGCATGAATCTTTACAAGGTATTTTTAGCACAGCACAATGTTTTCTTACACTGGAATGAAGAAAAGAAAAATTCAGAAAATAATTGGCAATGAATTATTGTTTAAGAAAGTAATGGTTGGAGCTCTAATCCTTGTTGTTCTGGAACAGCGCATTAGATCAGGTGCCAATCATGCAGGCAGGATATCTCCTGCCATGTGGCACTCACCCCTGGAGCAGCCGTGCCAGGATCCACTTGAATAGGAGAGTGATGAAGGGCTGTTTTGCAGAAAAAGAACTGTTTAATGAGTGGAATTGTCATAACTGTGTAGCAAATGAGTGCCTACACTTACAACAGAATCCAGTTAGTTAAAATGAATGCATTCTAATAAAAGTTTCCCTTTCCTTTTTGAAAGCTACAAAGCAGTCTATAAAGAACAGAATGGAATCCACAGTTGTGAGTTTCATGGGTTCCTGGAAACCTCATACTGTGCCAAGTGAGGTACAACAAAATAGCACATGTCTGTTTCTTTAAATAAAATTTAATAGACACAGAATCATAGCCCCGTATTTGCCTCCTCACACGAGGCATCTTCAAGGTGACTTCTATTTTGACTACATTAATAAAAATAGTCTTTGAAAGATCCATACAAATCTATTATAAAATGCTGCCTGTGGCTGCCTATATTGACAGTAATGTAAAGACTAAAGACAAAACTTGAATGGATTTTATACATGGAAATAAGTTCAAGAATAAGCCTACTGAAAGTGCACTGTAAAGTCCTCTGTGCTTGTGAGTCACAGATTTGTTTATTTTCTTACAGCAAAGCAAAGAGAGAATCGAGCCACTGGCAGAAGTCTATTACTCCAATGCATTAATGTTAGCTAGTTATTTAGAAAATGAATTTGAATTCCTAGCACATTAAGCCGAAACATTTCGTAACAGTATGTTCTGAAATGGAGATGTCAGCTTCCATGTTATATCCATCATGCGCCGTGCCATCTGCTCCATAAGACTTTTCTCATGCAAATTAGTTCATGTAGACTATCCAGAATCAGATTTTGTTGATCCATCTATGAGAACAGCGGGGATGTTGTCCGAGCTTGTGATCTGTCTTCTAGTGGTACTTCTAGGCTGTCGATCTGCTTGGAAACATTAGGCTTCACCAGAGACTGTTTTCTCGTAGGTACAAATTGTTAGCTTTGCTACGGAACACAATTGGGACTCTCTGGACTTCTATGATGGGGGAGACAACAATGCACCGAGACTGGGAAGTTATTCAGGTAAAAAAGAAATCAGAGTTCAGTAAAATGACAATACAGCCAGCAACACAAAAAAAGAAGGAAAACATTTGCCACAAACTCTTTTAGGTTTAATTATGAACCATACACCGTGACCTAACTTATAAGAAGTTTTAAAGGATAGACAGGAATGGTACATGTTCTCTTAAGCTTTCCGGCATCCTAGCTATAGTTTGCCAATATGTGATGATTTTTGTGATGATTCTTTTACACAAACAGCATAGATGATGTGTGTCATTGCCATATGCTGCCAGAGGTTGTTCAGCTGCATTTAGATGGAGAACAGGACCGAGCTGGAAAGCATCCAGCACCAGAGCTCTTAATTACCATGATGCTCTATGACGTAAGGCAGGTCCGACCTTCTGGCTTTTGTTTACATCCTGCTTCCTGGACAGCAGGGATGGGACCAAGGAATACAGTCAGTTCGGAAACAATTCAGTATCAAGATGCAGCCTATAAGTGATTCTTCCCATTTTCCCCAAGCAGTCACTAGGGCATCTTAAGCATCTGAAAGCAAGGGTAAACATTTACTCTGAATTTCCTCCTATGAAATATTCCCCATGAATATTACAAGGATATTTGCAGCACTGAACATACATCTACTTTGCTGTTTTTCCCAGAACAGAACCCATAGTTATTTTCAATGCTTGCTGTTTGAAACTGTGTTGGGTATTTAGAGTTTCTGTATAAGTAGACAGGGATTAATTTGTTCAGGCAGATATTTTATATTTTCAAATTCAATAATTGGATGGAGCAAGGTTCATTTGCTTCAGAAGTTCAGAAATCCATTATAATACATCTGATGAAAAGGAGGCTAATATTATTTCAAAACTGGGAATTTTTTGGAAAGTTAAACACTAGCTTTGCTATCAGAATATAAGAAATATCAAGTGTTCAATCTGGTGAAGAAATATTTGTCTATTTTATTAATAAAAGTGAATTAATGAATATCTGCTCTAATCCTATATAAAGTCTTACATTACTATGGTCTAAAGATTACATGCCAATTTTTAAATAAACTTTATTTTGAACTCTCACATTTGATAGTGAAATTTTTGTGAAACTCAAAACAACTTTTGACCACACTATTTCCTTCTGTCTGTTTTTAATTTTAAGGAAATATCTGAAGTCATTTCATAGATCACTCTCCTTGGAGACAGTGACAGTGAAATAAAGTGGGATAAAGAGGGACATATTTTTACTAAATTTTCTCAAATGTTTTTACACACTTTTATTTACAATGGCTTGATGGCTTACAAGTTTACTTGATTTCTTTGTTGTTGCTGTGGCCTTTAACACATGACCCTTGACCTGACTATTCAATTGTCATTTCAGGGACAACAATACCTCATCTTCTCAATAGCACATCTAATAATTTATACCTAAATTTCCAATCAGACATCAGTGTCTCTGCTGCAGGATTTCATCTTGAATACACAGGTAAAGGTAATTTATTGACTCCAGAAAAGTTAAAACAGGTTTTGTCATATTTCAGTTCATTTTTTATTTATCCTATTTTTTATTTTATTATTATTCCTTAGATGCTTTTTTGTTTTCTAAGGAGATGCAGAAAAATTTGACAATCAAATGGAATATTAAGTAGGGAAGAACTAGGATACATAGAAGGAGGAGGAACCATAACCAAAATATATTGTATGAAAATAATCTATTTTCAAAAGAGAAAAAGAAAACTTTTAGAGCAAAACAAAAATAGCAATAAACAAAATACTGTTTTTTATACAAATGACGTCAACCCTGACGAAACAAACTTTCAGTCTGATTTAATATTGTTTATGATTTCATACCATTCTATCAATTCAGTTGAAAAAACTTGTATGCAAAAATGCTGTTTTGGCAAAAACTATTATTTTTAATGTTGGTAGAAGCAACATTTTACCCCTTTAATTTTACCCCTTTAATAAGTTTATGAGTGTTCATTACCTATAAGGATATGAATCAAAGTTTTAAAATATATTCTTGTGAAACTGAACTCTTAGACTGGCGGATAAGCAATTCCCACTTCAAGCTCTCATTAGCCCAGCAACCACTATTGTTTCTTTAAAAGTGAGTACTTTACATGTGATCTGTATGTGGAACAGGCAGTATGACTTCATCTGTAATTGGTTTAGGTAACTGCATAAGCTCCACAAGGTCCTCTGTGCCATTACAAAGTGAAGGAAATTGACGACTTAGTATTCTAACTAGAAATCTAATATCAGAATTTTGATCACAAGTGACACACTTCCTTTCCTTCTTCCTGTTTTTAGAGGAACTGCCTCTGGTTTTTCACTATTCTGTACGATAAATCTGGTGGGCCTTCTACACATGTGACAAGTGACATACTTCATTGCCTTCTTACTGATTTTACAGAAACTAACTGCATTTAGTTTTCTATAATCCCATATGATTCCTCTACTGGACCTTTCACAAAAAGATTTTATTTAATTGCAATAAATTACTTAAATTCCTATTTCATTGCATTTTAAATAAGAAAACTTATTGTCATTTTTGCACCCATTGATATGAGAATTTCTATAAAATGATTAAATTATTCATTCTATAAAATTCGTGACACATGTAGTAGTCTGTACTTTTTATTGGATAGTTTTTTTTATTTATATTTCAAATGTTTTCCCCTTTAACCCATCCAACCACCCACCTGTTTCCACCTCCCTGCCCTTACATTCCCCTACACTGGGGAGTTCATCCTTGGCAGGACTAATGGCTTCTCCTCACTTTGGTGCCCAACAAGGCCATCCTCTGCTGCATACACAGTTGGAGCCATGGGTCTGTCCATGTGTACTCTTTGGATGGTGTTTTATTCCTTTGGTGGAGCAGGCTCTGAATGGCCATTTCTTCAGTCTCTGCTCCAAACTTTGTCTCCATATCTCCTCATTTTTGTTCCCCCTTCTATGAAGGACTGAAGCATCCACACTTTGGTCATCCTTCTTCTTGAGTTTCATGTGGTCTGTGGATTGAATCTTGGGTAATATGAGCTTTTGGGCTAATATCCACTTATCAGTGAGTGCATACCATGTGTTTTTTGTGATTGAGTTCCCTCAGTCAGGACGATATTCTCTAGTTCCATCCATTTGCCCATGAATTTCATGAAATCATTGTTTTTAAGAGCTGAGGAGTACTCCGTTGTGTAGATGTACCACATTTTTCTGTATCCATTCCTCTGTTGAAGGGCATCTGGGTTCTTTCCAGCTTCTGGCTATTGTAAATAAGACTGCTATCAACATAGTGGAGCATGTGTCCTGGATATATGTTGGAGCATCATTTGGGTATATGTTCAGGGGAATGGTGGAGCTGGGTACACAATTTTCTGAGAAACTGCCAGACTGATTTCAATAGTGGTTATACTAGCTTGCAATCCCATCCACAATGCAAGAGTGTTCCTCTTTCTCCACATCCTCACCAGCATCTTTTGTCACATGAGTTTTTGATGCTTGCCATTCTGACTGGTGTGAGGTAGAATCTCAGGGTTGTTTTGATTTGCATTTCCCTGATGACTAAGGATGTTGAATATTTCTTTAGGTGTTTCTCAGACATTCGATATTCCTCAGTTGAGAATTCTTTGTTTACCTCTGTACCCCATTTTTAATGGGGCTATTTGGCTCTCTGGAGCCTACCTTCTTGAGTTCTTTGTACATATTGGATATTAGCCCTCTATTGGATGTGGGTTTGGTAAAGATCTTTTCCCAATCTGTTCATTGCTGTTTGTCCTAAAAACAGTGTCCTTTGCCTTGCAGAACCTTTGCAGTTTTATGAGGTACCAGTTGTTGATTCTTCATTTTAGAGTATAAGTCATTGATGTGTGTATTATAAAACATCCTTATATCGATATAATAAATTTGATATGGTCATGATGCATAACTCTCTTAAATCGGTGTTAAATTTGTCCATTACTATTATGGTGAGCATTTTTGGCTTTCTTGTTCGACAATGATATTTAATTTTATACTACTTTTTTTTAAAATGTGCTTCAGTGGCTTCAGTGGCACAATAAAATTGATATCAATAGTGAATTTGGAAGTGTTCATTACTCTATCATTTGTGGAAGAGCTTGATAAGTGTTGGATGACGTCACTAAGCATTTTGGACAATTCACTTATGCAGTCTTTTTCTAGATCTTTCCTTGTTTATATTACTAATTCATTGTCCTTGCTATTTATTAGTTTATGAAGAGCTTCCAGATTTTTTTCCTTCAATATTTAATGTCTCTTTGTATCTTTTTCCATTTTGTCCAGTTATTTAAGTTTTTAGCTTAATTATTCACTATGATTTAAGTTCATTTACAAAATCTCTTTGGTATCAGTTACAATCATTCTTATTTTATGAAATAATTTGTAAATTGAGGTAAAGGACACTTGGATTAGTTATTTTTCTCATTGCTGTGTCAGAATATATAGCAAAAGTTACTTGAGGGAGTAGTCATCTATTTCCATTCCTTTTTACTTTCCAGTCAGTCATCATGGTGGAATTGGCACAGTGGCTTCATGGTAGTTGGGTCGTAAGCTGATATGGCAATTGAAGGAAGGAGAGAACTAGCCCAGAGTCAGTGAGACATACAAATTGAAAGACCCACCTCAGTGACACACATTTCCTCTAGCTAGGCCCTATGTCCTACAGGTTCTACAACATCCCTTAATCATGCTTGCACCTGGAGACCCAATAACTAAAGAACTCTGCCAAGTATAATACCTCTTACATTTTCAACATTAATGACATTGTAGAAAATTTCAGTTGTAATTAGAATAAAAGGCTTTCTTTGAATAGAAATCATATATTGGTATCTCATTTTTTTGGAATAGCATTTAAACAAACCAACAAGAACAACAACAACAAAACACCAAAAAGCAAAAAACAAAAAAACAAAACAAACAACATAAAAAGGGATTAGGCCTGTTACTTGCACACATATATGAGATGTTTTACTAATCCTAGATCAAATGTATCATACATATAATTAGGGTACTTTATCAATAATGAGGGATTGGTTCCTTCTAATCGAGAATGCATCCTCCATGGAGGCAGTACTGGATATACAACATAGCTATGTCCATTTATTATTTATATTATAGTGCCCCATAACGTATCAAGTTCCTAATATTTGATAAGTACTCCAAATCAGTGAGTTGATTAAAAAAATGAATGACTAAATCTAATCCTTAAACATAGATTGTGTCAAACATGTGTAATTGACAATTACCCACAACAATATGACAATACCAGTGTTGATGCTTGTGATAGAATCTAGACCGTAGTTCTATGCAGTGTTTATATTTATTAAACAGGTCTATTTCTTGACAGTGGCTCTCTATGCATTATCACTTCAACATCTCTTGGTTCAGAACGTTCAGTCCATTACTAAAACACAGTGACTTATACTGAACGTATTGGTAGAACAAAGTTTCCACTGAGAAAGCAGAGAGCCAGAAATGATACACGTGTACTTAGTAAAGACTAGTTATTTCATGTAGCTCTCTATTACTTTAATGGTAATAGATAATTAATGACAGAGAACTTTTATTTTGGCACACACTTTTAATGCTTCTGGTTCTCCATTGGGCAGATTTGTTGCTTTTGAACTGTAGTTAGGATGCCCTCTGTCAGTAAAAGGGAACACATGGTAGAAGAAAACCTACTTCTCATGGTTATGGAGAAAAGAAAAGAAGAAAAGTCAGGGAATTACAAAATCTTCTTGATCACGTGCCTGATAAATAAGTTCTTCACCTGGGCCTCACTTCTGAAATGCATCTTTCTTTTCCAGTAAAACTGTACCCGGGTCTAAGCCTTTCCCTCATGGATATTTTTGAGGAAAATAGTGGCTCAATCTCTAATATTAGTTAACTCATGCTAGAGTTATTATACTGCACTTATGAAGCTCAAAACAATATATGTATTTTTGTGAAAAACAAAACCTGACAAATATGTAAAGAAAACTCATTCAATTTGTATGAACTTTAAACACCTTTTCTTTGTGAGACGCAATGCTCAACACAGAGTATGTGAAGATAATTATGCCATAGTCTCCTTTGAAGAAATATTAATCTAATAGAAGAGACAGAAAGGCTAAGAAACAGCACATTGCTTTCCACGCAGTAATAGATATATATGGTTGATATCTATGCGGTAGAATACGCAGACTTGTAAATGTGTAAATTCCATGTATAAAGCTCACTGAATGTTTCAAAGACAAGGTGGCATTTGTGCATAGACTTAAAAACTAGTTAGAAACTTAAGTTAGACAAGAAACAGTATTTTCAGTAGAACAAACTTCATGTCGATAAAGCACTGTGTAGCATTTTAAGCTAGGAGAACTGCATTTATTTTAGGAGAGCTGGCCCAGAAGGTTAAGAGAAGCAGTAGTCACTAAGGCTGCTGCTGAAGGCATCTCGTCTCCGTCCCGCAGAAAGGAGCGACACCACGACGTTCTTCTCAAAGCAGTTTATTCAGGAACCTTTCTTTCTGCATGCAAGCAGCAATCTTTTCTTTTCTTCCCTTCCTCCTCCCCACCCCCGAGCACACTCCCTTATATCCTCCTTCAACTCCGCCTCCTCAGTCCAGACTGTGTAATCTCAGTTCATAGGTCCACTTCACATGGCCTGATCTTGTGTCATGGTGCGCCTGCGCAGCTCTCACAATGGACGTGGCTAGTTTCAGGTGTGTGAGGAAGTCAGGTGCTGGTCATGAGACTTAGTTGCAGTCCTGGGCGCCATCTTGGGACTGCCGCTCCCCACAAAGGCACACCCACCTATCACTTCATCGCAGGGGGCCTAGTTCAAAGCTTCTATCCATTTCTGCAGTCATGTATAATACAGAGTATTAAATTTTCATATTCATAAGTAACTTGAAGATGCTTTTTAAGCATTTTGTGAATAGCATGTGCACCTCTAATATGTGCTATTTAATGCAAACCAAATTATTACTTGTATATAGTATTAAAATATCTTTTGTATCCAATGGTCATTTAGATAATTTTATATGATATTTATTGTTGAAAAAATACTATTTTCTACAAATAAGGGAAATTGATCCAGATCTTCATAAAAATATAAGCTTAATTTGGGTTCTCAGATAAGTGACAGTTTGGCTAGGCTTAAGGGACATGAATGAATAATAACTCCAAACGTTATAATTTTAGACTTTAAAAAGTAGTATTTTTATCGACAGAAAGATGTATATCATTATAGATATAATTTAAGTATCTTAAATTCTCACATTTGCTTTCGAAAGTAGTATTTAGTGCCTAGAAGTGGGAAGAACGCTAATTTCCCTGCAGGGAATTGGAAGGTGAATGAATCACTTTTCTAGCTGCACGGAAACTTTATAGTGTGGAATATGATCATAGACTGAGATGCTAAAGACAAAGAGAGTTTTCTACATTAAATTCTTTTAGAATAAAAAACAAGAGAGATGACTTATTGTTGATAAAGGAAGAGCATTTGAACAAATCAGGCATGGACTCTAACAATATTGACTTTTCTACAGCCCTAGAAGTTGTTCAAGGGTGATAGATTTATTTAAATCCATATATTCTAAACTAAATATTTTCAAATGTATGCTCTGGGTTCAAGCTCACTCCCAATACAAATAATTAGAAAAAAGAAAACAGAAGAAAAATCAAAAGCCATTAATATAATGTTAAGAACAATGTTCAATATTATTTCAGAAATTGTTGACTAATATCCAGTAAGGAAAGAATAATCAAGTATTTTAAGGAATGCATTATCGATCATCCACACAGCAACATGAAAACATTTTTTTTTTTTTTTTGGTTCTTTTTTTCGGAGCTGGGGATTGAACCCAGGGCCTTGTGCTTCCTAGGCGAAAACATTATTTTAATGCTCCCTTTTAATTCAAGCAAAACTCTAAAATCTTCCTGGATTAAAGTAAATAGAATTATAAATATCAGCTAATGCTAATACTGTAATAAAAAGCCCATAAACATAATTAAATAATAACTTTATCAAATCATAAATTCTTTGGGAGACCTTTTTTGTTAAACTAAATAAATTCCTTAATAAACAGTATATTTGGTGATATGGTCTCATTAAAATATTCCAGGTTCTTGTGTTGGTTTTCATCAGTGATTAAAATAGAAATATGAAAGTATATGATGCAATAGAATAGGGAGAAAAAGTTACAGATTATGGATGAATGGTCATAAGTAGGTGTGAGGTCAGGAAAAGAAAGAAAAAAAAAAGTGGGTAATCACACTGTAAGTTGTAGGCAGGTAATCAGTGCCGGCAGAAGCCAAAAGTTCTTTTAATTAGTTGGAAAGCTGTTGGAATAGTCTTCATGTTATATTCCTGTTTTCTAATCAATAATCAATAATGTCATCAGTATAGTATTAGCGAACTACCGAGTCTAATTTTAACGGAATAGTGGTAAGTGGAACAAGATAGTTTAAAGATGAAGGACAGCTTTACTGAATTAAAATCACTAAGTTTTGCTCTGGTTTAGGAGAAACTTAGATCCAAGAAGCAATAACAGAAGTTTGAGTCTAGTTAGAAAGACTGACTAGTAGTGAACCTGACAAGGAATCTAGTACCCATGTTGGCTCTGTGGTTTTATTTGGAACCTGGTCTAGGAGTGACAGGAAGGCTGCCTGCGCACTCGAGAGCTCACCAGAATTACTTCATGCAGTGCACTGGACTCAACCATAGGAGATATTTTTGCTTTCTAGTAATAGATTTTGGAGGAACACATACATTTATATCAGGATTCAAAAATAATGGTTTTTTTTAATAGACAAATACCTGGTTTGTGGTAATATAAGAACCTATCCTTGAAGCAGATTACATTACGTAGACCTGCAAGTTTCTAAGTTTTGTATATTTCGAAAAAGTCTTTCAATTAGATACATTCCTAAAAAGGCACCATGAGGTTCTATTAAGTTAGCATAATAGTTTTTACAGTCCTGACCCAGAAAGGAGACATTATTTTTCCTTTTTCTTCTCTACTATTCTGTCTTAAGGATGCTGGTCCAGAGTTCAGCATGATGTTCCTGGTGCTCAGGCTTTCTTACTCTTTCTCTGAAGCTGTCTACCTTGTCGTATGGGTGCTTACAAATGTCTCGGTGTTTTCTTCTTCTCCATATCCCTCCTTTGGGAAGATGTATGGATTAAAGTTTCCCTATCTGGTTTAGGCTTTTATTTTAACACCAATCAAATCATACACAAGATTACCAAAAGAGGAGGAGGAGGACAAGGAGGAAGATTGATATATGAAGACATAGATTTTAAAAAAATGTGAAAATGGACACAGAATGATTGAAGATATTTATTGAAACACTGTGATATATTGTATGAGTATGTGTACATACAGCATATTAATCAAATTAGGGTCATTGGCACACTTATCACTTAAAACATTTTTTCTTTTATTTTTTGGAAATATTAGTACATTCTTGACCTACATGTTTGGAAATACACAATTCGCTGTTGTTGATCACTGGTACCTGACCTCCCGTGCCATGAAGTATTAGTTTATTCCTACACACCTCAGCTTCAGTAGTCATTAGCTATTATCTCTGATCTTCCCATAACACTTCCCTGCCTCTTACAGATTCATAATTTCTACTTCTACTACATCAATTCCTTTAGCTCCGATGTATGAATGAGGATATCTTGTGTTTGTAATATCTGTGTCTGCCTTACTATACTTAACATAATATCTTCAATTTTATTGCTATTGCCACAAATTATAGAACTTAAGTGAATTTTTAATGGAAAACAAGGTTCTCCTGTGAATATATGCCCTTTTTTTTCTTCTTTGGACAACTAGGTTGGCTGTTCAGAGTGATTTTTCTTAGTAGTGCTGCAGCGGGGACAGGACATGTTTCTCCCTGTGTTTTTATTTTTTCCCACCTTTGGGTTAATAGCAATAGTGGAACTGCTTGATCATATGGCAGCTGTAGATCCAGTGTTTTGAGGAGTGTCTATAATGGTTTTCATAATGACTTTAATAATTTATGTTTCTACTCAAGAAGTACTTTTTAAAAAGGAAGTACGTTTAGATTACACACATAACAGAATTTTTAGGCAGTTACATCTGGATGAGAGTTTTATTAACTTTTCTTTTTGCATTTGTGGAGAACATACCTATTTCACTGCATGTCTTTGGTAATTCACTTTTGGCAACCACAGAAATGAGTGTTCTACCTACAGGGTAGCATAAGGGAGGAAACACAATGGGGAAATAAGAATCTCATAATATCACTATGAATACTAGCAACAGATGCAGAAGGCTTTGAGGTTTTCTATAAAAAAAAAACAGATTTTTTTTCATCCAGGAAAGCAGAATTTTACTACATATCTAAAGGAATATTTTAAATAGTAGAAGTTTCAGGAAACATGGCAGGTGTTCTGCCTTGAGAATCAAAATCTTGGCTAAGATTACTTCCATAAAGCAATGGTTTTACCCATCTGATTTGTCAAGAAAAAAAATAATAATCTAGATTACCAATGACCTAATTACTACATAGGAAAACATATTCTGCTTCCCCCTTTAAACACCCCATGCTTGCACATCAGCTGGTTTTAAAAGTTGCTTGCAGTCATCTTTCTCCTTTGGTCTTTGCACTTTAGCTTTGGAAGGTGACCTCTGGCACTATGATCATCATTTACAGCGGACAAAATAGAGCCTCCTTCTGCTCAGTGCATCTTTTTCATAACTGCTATTTTCAGGAACTGTAGATATCTGACAATTTTGTATCACCCTGTTCCTGTATTCTACTCAATAAAGACCGTATCCAGAGGCTCCTCATTCCAATAAAATTTACTGTGTCATTTTTTGTAGGCCTTTAGTGGTATTCTTCCAATTTCATGAAGCAGGTTTATACTTTATGTTTTTTGTTAAAGGGTTTCTGGCTTTGCTGTCACGTCCTTACACAAATCCTTCTCTCTTGGTGAAGTGCACTATGACACTTTTCTAGCTATATGACTCTTTTCTCTTATCCAAACTAAACCTTGACCTTTCTGACCTAGCGGGTCAAACAAGCTTCTAGCTCTATATTTTAGATATTGCAGCCTTTATGCCTTTTCAAAAAAGCTTAAAGTTTCTATTAAATATGCATTTATTTATTTTGGCATGTATGTATATGTACATTTGGACATACTAGTTAGACAGCATATCTGTAGAGGTTAGAGAAAAAATGGAGGACTACATTCTTTCACCCTGAAATCTTGGGTATTGAACCCAGGTCCTCAGGTTTTACAGTGGCTACATTTACACACTGATCCACCACACAACCTCCCTTTATGTCCTTACAATGCCACCCTAGTTATTCACTCAGCAGATTCTGAAAAGTCAAGATTGTGTCATGAACATTAAATAATAAAAGACAATATATACCCTTGTTCTATCCTACTGCAGATCAGATGTACAGAGATAAAATAATTTCATGTATATTAGACAGAAACAATGTATGTAGACTTCCAGAAAACAATGTATTCGAGGAAAGAAAGTAGGATAAAGATTTGAGAAGTCAATAATATGAAGGCTGGAGAAGGGGGCTAGTGTGGTGGTCAGGAAAGATATTACAGATGATGACATTTAAATAGACTAAGAGGTGAGACAGTGATAGTTCTTGTTGACAAGAGAGGAGAGTGTTTAAGGAACAAGTCAGAACAAAATTCAGAAAGCAAAAGCCTGAAGAAAAAAAAAGAAACAAAGGATGAAAGGCAAAGAGGAACCAGTACCATCTTCAGTATCATTGGAATGATGAAGCAATAGAGGAGAGAATATAAAGGTCTCCGATTTTCAAGGTACTGTCATTTTTATAATTATTAATGGTTAGATAATGATTTTTAATTAGAATCCTTAAATTATCTCTTTTAATGAGTATTCAATGACTTTGGGGAGGTAAGTTTAACGGTTTTATTTCCAACAGAGAACAGCACAGTGTGGTGCTCATTTGCCTCCTCAATAAATAACTGATAGAAAACAGATAAAAATGTGTACGTTAATCCAAGAGAGCTTACTGCTTTGTGTAGCGGCGGACCGCACCGTGTCATTTTTATCCCATGCTCAGGAAGCCAGCTGCAGCAAATGAGCTGGTTTCCAGTAAGTTTCTTTCTTTCTTCAGAGATAAAACACTTTTTTTAAATTTAAACGAATATATAAACACACTGTAAAGCAGTTATATAGGGGAGCAGTTTATGTGTATGGGTGTTTCATGTGCATGGATGTGTAAACCACATGTGCACCTAGGGTTTTAGGAGTGCCAGAAGAGGGCACAGATTCCCAGGAACCAGAGTAAACAGATTGTTGTGAGCTGTCCTGTGTGTGCTGGGATTTCCACAGGTTCTTTGGAAAACTTTTAATTTGCTGAGTGATCACTCTTCAACTCCAAGGCAGGATATACATACATACATACATACATACATGCATACATACATACATACATAATATTTTATATAAAAAATATATATCTTTATTTTTTATAATCCAGTCTTTATTCCCCTCCTGGTCCACCTTCCAAAGTTCCTCGTCCCATTCCTCCTCTCCCATCTCCAAGAGGGTATCCCTATCCTCAACACCCACCTTGCCAGGCCTCCCCACTCCCTGAGGCCTCAAGTATCTGGAGGGTTAGGTGCTTCTTCTCTCAATGAGGCCAGTAAATTACTTTTAAAATCTATTCCTTAAGGATGAAAGTCTAGACATAAAAAAATAAGAATAATGTTTTCAGTCTCTATATAGTAGGTTGTTAAGCAACTACTTAGTAAGGAGATAAATATGTCACAGCATAAGAGAGAACATCAAGTAGAAGGTGGGCATAAGCATCTGATGAGAGAGGTGGGAAACAGTTGGTGAAAACATGAATTTGAAATATAAGTAGTATATTCATTATCCCATTGAGAAATAGAAATCATAAAATGTCCCTGCTAAACTATCAGCTGTGAAGACATTACATTGAGGCATTCCTATAGACTCTAAGACAAATGTCTAGGTAAGTGTCTTACATTTCTTTAAAAATAAAGCCAATTCTTTTCTTTTGATAAAAGTTATGTCTTTATGAATTCTATTAATATAAAAGCATATTTTAAAAGAAGTTTTAGCATGTATGCCCAATGGTTTAATGCACTTTTCAGACAGTATAGTCGAAGCAAATGTTACTCTAGTAGTTTTTAAGCAACATTTTGGAGGTACATTGGGAGAGAAACTACACCCTAGAAAAAGCAAGAAAGTAATCTTCTTGCAACAAATCCAAAAGGAGAGAGCCACACAAACATAATTCCACCTCTAACAACAAGATAAGAGGAACCAACAGTCACTATTCTTTAATATCTCTTAACATCTATGGACTCAATTCCCCAATAAAAAAGACATAGACTAACAGACTAGATACAGAAAAAGGATCAAGCATTTTAGATGCATACAGGAAACACACCTCAGTGACAAAGACAGACACTACCTCAGAATAAATGGTCCCAAGAAACAAGCTGGAGTAGCCATTCTAATATTGAATAAAATCAACTTTCAACCAAAAGTTATTAAAAATGATAAGGAAAGACAGTTCATATTTATCAAAGGAAAAATCTACCAAGATGAACTCTCAATCCTGAATATCTATGCTCCAAATACAAGGGCAATTTCATTCATAAAAGAAACCTTACTAGAGCTCAAAGCACACATTGCCCCTCACATAATAATAGTGGGAGGTTTCAGCACCCCACTCTCATCAATGGGCCAATCGCAGTTTGTATGTTAATAAAGTTATTGGAGGTGTTTTCCATTCACATTGCATCAGGCAGTTATCCATACCAAGAGCATCTAATGATTGCTGGATCTTGTCAGTGCTGTTTACCACCTTCATCATAATTATTTTAATGTTATAAAGATTATATTGTTAATTTTTGTCATTATTTTACCTCCAAATTCTGATACACACACACACACACACACACACACAATCTCAAAAGAGTTAGTGAGAATTTATTAACCATGCATTCTAAATACGAAAAGTGAAGTTTAGTGAGTAATCTCAGTCTTGGGAATTTTCAGTTATCAAGTAACAGAGTGTCATAAATTTTTATTTCAGAATACGGGACCTTTAATCAGGCTTTGTGATACTTTTCTATATTTTTCCTGTCCATATTGTTTTTCACAGATAAAACAATTCTTTAACTGTTAAAATCATTGCTGAGCATGTATTGAGTGCTTTAAATGGAGAAAGCATTGATTGTGAAAAAGACATTTTGATGAACCATGGCAAAATAATTTAAGCATTATTAATCTAATTATGCTACTCAAAAATTTCTCAGATGATTGCATTATAATCATTTTGAAGTCTCTTAGAATCTCAAAGGGATATCTTCTGTCAGAGAAATCCATCTGTTCTACTGGGACCCAGATGAGTGCTTATACTTTTGTTTAGCACTTTGTGTTAATTTCACCATGGTCAATTTTAAGGATGTGCTGCATACTTAAGGTAATACTCTAATGATATGAAATTCTATCTTCATGATTCCTGGTGATGTAGTAATTCAGGGCTCACTAAAAACAACCATATCAAACTAAAGCAAATCAAACAAAACCAAGCCAAACAAAATTCACACTTGGAGAACAGCAATAACAGCAAAAACATAGATGTGGATACCATGTGCCCTTAAAAGAGCCTACTGGAAGTACTTGGGTACTTCTTTGTAGTTAGTCTAATGCTTCTTGCCTTTAGCAGCCTTATGACTAAAAACGTCTATATTTCCTTCTCTTTCTTTTGGATTTTTTAAATTTACACTTCAAATGTTATTCCCTTTCCCGGTTTCCCGGACAAAAGCCCTCTATCCCATCCCCCTTCCCTTCTTCTTCAAGGGTATTTCCCTCCACATCCATCCCTCCTCCTTCCAGCTTCCCCAACATTGCCCTACACTGGAGGTCCAACCTTCGCAGGACGAAGGGCTTCTCTTTCCATTGGTGCCCAACAAGGCCTTCTCCCACTACATACACAGTTGGAGCCATGGGTCAGTCCATGTATAGTCTTAGGGGAGTGGTTTAGCCCCTGGGAGCTCTGGAAGCACTGTTGTTCTTATGGAGTTGCAAGCTCCTTCAGCTCTTTCAACCCTTTCTTTAATTCCTCCAAAGTAAGACCCATTCTCAGTTTAATGTTTTGCTGCTAGCATTTGCCTCTGTATTTGACATGCTCTGGCTGTGTCTCTCAGAAACATTTATATTCAGTTCCTGTCAGCATGCCCTTCTTAGCTTCATCAATCTTATCTAGTCTTGGTGTAGGGCAGGTTCTGAATGGCTGTTCCTTCAGTCTCTGCTCCAAACTTTGCATCTATATACCCTCCTATGAATATTTTTGTTCCCCCTTTTAAGGACTGAAGATTCCACACTTTGGTCATCCTTCTTGAGCTTCATGTGGTCTGTGTATTGTATCTTGGGTAATTCGAGCTTTTGGGCTAATATCCATTAATCAGTGAGTGCTATTTTTCTGTGATTGGGTTACCTCACTCAGGATAATATTTTCTAGTTCAATTCATTTGCCTATGAATTTCATGAAGTCATTGTTTTTGATAGCTGAGTAGTACTCATTGTGTAGATGTACTACATTTTCTGTATCCATTCCTCTGTTGAAGGGCATCTGGGTTCTTTCCAGCTTCTGGCTGTTATAAATAAGGCTGTTATGAACATAGTGGAGCACGTGTCTTTGTTGTATGTTGGAGCGTCTTTTGGGTATATGCCCTCAGATTCTAGTCTCCTCACTTAAAAAAAAATGTATTCTAAACTGCAAGTTTGTTTGAAATTAAATGATGTTATCTATGTTAATTGTTTATTTAAATTTGATATGTACTAAAACCTTTTTTATTGTTAGAAAGGTAACACATATAGTGGGAAGTCAAATAGTAATATTTTATTATTTTATGTGTGTGGATGTCTTGTCAGCATTAGTATTTGTGAATCACATGTGTGTCTGAACCTTGCAGAAGACAGAAGAAGGTGTTGGATCCTATGGAACTGGAGTTACATATGGTTATAAACCCCATTATGTCAAGTTAGGAACAGAACCCAGTTTGCTTTGAACGTACTTTGAAGACTCCAGTTCCCATGTAGTATTTCAAATGTTATAATAGTTAATTAAGAAGTTGAAGACTCAGCAAATACTCTGTCATAAAGAAACATTAAGCCTATTGAAGGGTTACTTACAGAGAAACCTGTTTTGCATTTCTGAAAAGATGCCCTTAATTTAGAAACTGAACCATGCACAGCACTGAAGGAGGCATGAAGAGGCTGTCGGTTTATGCCAGAAACCCTGACTCTCATGGCATCACTGTGATATGCAAATTAAATGTTGGCAAATCAGATCAGCGTGAGGTCATCGGAAGAGGCCTCTAGCCACTTAATGAGAGAGGGTGTTTCTTTGAGTACTGAACTTGTGTTTGTTTTTAATTTTATAATATACCACGTCCAACTTTTCTATGGGCTTTGTAATTCACCTAGAGAGCTGGACTTTCCACTTTATCTAAGTTTTAGGTCTTAAGTAGTGATTTAAAATAAATCTATATGGACTTTCATCTTGTAGTAGGTTGACTTTTAATCATTCTGCTCAATTCATTCTCTTTAAATTTTATGACTTTACAAATAATCAAATTGGCAGGTATTCAAAATTACAGTTAAAACATGAGACAGTATGTACAAACTTCTCAATTAAAATTTACTCCAATTATATTGTCTTAAATTTTGATAATACATATAAACTATTTTTAAGATTAAAAAATATTTCAGAACAGAAAGAACACTGGCAGAATGTAAGAAATAATAAACAAATTTTATATCAAAATCGAATACATAACAAATAAATCTGACTTTGGGACTATATATTTTTCTCTCCAAGATGAAAACATTATAGGGTTAATTAAGAGCACTTGACTGATGTTTCTCTAGTCATATCTCTCTCTCTCTCTCTCTATATATATATATATATATATATATATATATATGTGTGTGTGTGTGTGTGTGTGTGTGTGTGTGTGTGTGTGTGTGTGTGTGACATATATATATGACAGAACTAAATCACATGTATCAACTCCTGGATTTTTTTTTTGTTTAACTGCTTGCTTGTTTTGTCAAAAGGAAATGGGATCCGTGTTGTAATTATACATATTTGAGTATCACATTTGTTACAAGAGAATATATACTTAGTTCATGGGATCTCAATAAAGACATTAGTTATTTATAGTCTTCTCCATTTGAGATTTAACTGGTTTTGGTTGTTTGATTGCTTTGATTTTTATAGAACATCTGAATTTATAATTTGAGATTAATGTTTATGTGATTTTAATCAACATTTGTGATTTCTTTAAAATTTTCAAGGCATATATTTAATAAAGACTATATGACAAATTCACATTTGACATTATCTTAAGTGGAAAAAATTCTCTTCTTTTTGGGGAATTGTTTTATTTTCAACACAGGGTCTTACTTTGTAAATCTATTTGTCCTGAAACTCACTTTTAGATTAGTCTTGCCCAGAGCTTACACATGATCGGTTTGCTTTTATACTCTGCTGACATTAAAGGTATGGACCACTATACCTGGTTTGAGAAAATTTGAAAATCTATCCTATTAAAATCAGGATCAAGAAGGTGTAGTCACTGTCCCTATTCCTTTTATAGTAGTTGAAGCACTAGCTAAAGTAATGAAACAAGAGAAGAGAAATAAAGGATAAAATATAAAAAGAAAAAAGAAAGTAAATTTATCTCTATTTGCAGATGATTGAGATCATGTGCGATATAGTTCTGTCTTATATATGTAAAATATATATGATGCCAACATATCTATTTCATATATACATATATATTATACTGGGAAACTAGAAATGATCAATATTTTCAGCAAAATGCCAGAATACAAAATCACCTTCTAAATATTGGAAGCCTTTTTGCATATGTATCAACAAATATGCTAAGAAAGAGATCAAGAAACAATCCTATTTACACTAGCATCAAGAATGCTTAGAAATAAACCTAACTAAGCAGTTTTACCTTATAAGAAAAACCCAAAAATTTGCTAATGCAAAAATCCCTTGGACCTTTGTATCATTTCCAAATTATTGTCGTAGTTACTGTTTTCAATTTATAATGTACACACTGTTCAAGCAGAAAACATGTATAGCAATGAAATAAAATTTGTAAGTCTTTTGAGGGACTTTAGACATCTTTGAGACCCAGCACTACAGTCTCCAAGGTATACCAAGGTACAACTCACATAACTGATACAATTTTCACTGGTATACGCCAATTCATGGTGTCTACCAATAATAAAGTTGTTGTAAAAGTTGGAAAAATCAGCCGATCTGAAGGCATCTCTTAATCCTTTTCAATAAGCACAGGGCTAGAATGAATACCCAAAATCACAAAAATACCACCCAAATCCAGAAATGTCTGGAAATGTATCTCAAACTTTGGTTCATCACTGTTACTTTATTGTTTTCTGGCCCCAAGCAGCTTGCTTAAGACTTAATGAATTAGGCCTTAATGAGTTTACTTTTACAATCACTAAAAATGCTCTCTTCCCTTGAGCTAATTACATAATTGATTATTTGAGAAAAACAGGGATTTTAAGATTAATAATATTCTTACTCAGAGTAATTTTCTTGTGATTTCTTCTGCACACCAGTGTCTCATGAAGTATTCAATGTAGAAACATTTCACACCCAAATTACATTACTAGCATTTGGCATTTCTGATTTTAATTGCCATTAACGCTGAATATATCCCATGAAATAAGGATAGTTAATCTTTACGAATACATACAGTTTAATTATACTTTGTCTTTTTTATTAGAACTTATTTCCTGATCATCTTGGTGACTGATGCTGTTTTGGAGACACTTTACAGTTTTACCCTCTTCTGATACCTTTATAAATACTACTAGTTTTATCGTAAATTAATAACACCATTCTTGGTCCCTGGATTTTCTTACCATAAAGCAGCCAACATCACCACTGCCTCGATAAAAAGATGCTTCTTATTTTGAGCCAGTACGATGCTGAAGGATTTTAAATAGTTTTATTTTCTGTTATATTTACTGATGTGATCTTATTTTTTTCTTATTAGCACAATTCTAAAGTACCCCATGAAATATTTCTTTATTTTCAAAGAATAAACCTTCACAACAGAAAACTCCTTAACAAGGTCATCTGAAATTCAAATGAACATGTTCTGTGGTTTATGTGATCCCCAGAGGTCCTGTTGATGTTTGTGGTCTGTGCTGCTCCTGAGGGACCCTGTGTCTGTGGTCCATGCTTTCTCTGGAGACCATGTTAAGTTCATGGTCTATGCCACCTCCAGGCACCATGTTAAGGCTTGTGTCCAAAACTGCTGCTGGAATACATGTAGATGCCTGTACTTCATTCTGTTGCTGTTTTGGGCAAGACAGCTCCTTTTGCATTAGTACTTATAACTGCAGATTCCTAGTAGAGAATGACTGACAATTAAGAGTTCTGTGAAAACCTTTCCTCAAAGCCCCTAAAAATGAAATAGTCTAGATAAGACGCCAATGAAGACAGTCCTTAAAGATTGTGATGGCAATGCTGATGTGTAACCCTTCTGAGCTGATGGCATTGGCGGCGAGTGTAGGTAAGGGTTCAGTTATCTTTTAAGTCATTGGGCATTTGGTCATATTCCAATGAGTATATGGGCAACATAAATTGGATTTGTTGTATTGTTTTCCTTTTTTGGAGGGAGGGCATAATTGTGAGATGGTGGACCTAGGAAGAATGGAGAAGCAAGTACAATCAGTTACATTGTGTGTAATTCCCGAATAATCAACCAAAATATTATGGTGGAAAACATAAAATTAAAATTAATATTCTGAATTCTATCCCTAAAAACCTTAAATAACAGTTGTTTATTGGTATGTTCTCATATCTGTACTAAATTTTAAGTCCCGTGTATATATTATGTTCATTAAATATAGCAAAATGCAAAAACGTCAATATTTCTCATCCTTTTATTGCTTAAAGAATGTAAACACAGAATATCTCAGACTCTATTAAATCAAAAATAACACTAAACAACAAAAAGATCATACATGCAAAAACTGAGACCAGAGGGCTTATGAGAATTTACCTTTACATAAATTATCCCTTAATCTGACACAAAAGAAAGACATAATTCCAAGTGTTGATCAAGATTAGAGGACTATTTATAATTGAATTTCTGCTTTCCAAATTATCTTCAGTCTAGTTGTTTCCCTGGAATACATAATTTTAGGAAAAGCAACTTGTCATAGTTTTTCCAAAAAAAAAAGATATTTTATTTACCTTTAAAAGTTTTACTTATAATTTTCTCTTCTAAGGAATCATATCCCAGGCACTGGGGCCTGACATTATAATATAAACTTCTTGGAATCATAGGGTTTATTCTCATAAAATAATTTCTTAAGAACAGGTCTATATTTATTTGCTATTTTACACTGTACAACTTTTTATACTTTATATATTGGGCAGAAATACCATCCAACTAGACAGATGTTTGGGGAGTGATTGATTCTGTACCAAATTTATCTTTGCATTCCCAGCATCTAATGTAATGGAAAGGCTATGGCAGGTGCGAATTGTTTGTTTAAAGAATAAGGAAGTTCTTTACATCTCGTTATTACCCATTCAACTTTTTTCATTTAACTCAGTGTTACTCTTCAATTTGAAATGGAATAGGTAGTTTGGATGACTGAATAATTGATACTTGATTTACTATTCACTGTGCTTACCATTATATCTATTTATGTGCTTTGTGATAATCGATAACATTTATTATTCAAAGAAACATTTGTCAGTGAGTCTATGTATTTCATATAGCATGGTGAGTTTGCTATCACTCAAAAAAAAAAAAAACTTGTGCACAAACACAAGTGCTCTTCTTGATCCATTTCCACTTAAGAAGATGCATCAGAGAGTAAAAGTTAAAAATAAAAGTAAAAGACACAAATTTCCATTCATAATGCTTAAAAGGTCTCAATTTTTTAATGCCACTGTTCAGCAGGGGATTAATCTTGATTAATTTGAAGGGAAGTTTCACCAACATTTTTTTCCTAAACTTCTTTTTCATCTGGGCATTCCTCTAAATACTCGCTAGAGTTTATCACTTCATAAAAATATAAAATTTTTCACAAAAATATTTAGTTAATATTTAAGCACTCAGATATTACTCAAATAAATATGGCAACAGTGTGAACAGTATTGTCACACATTATAATTTTTACTGAATATTAAAAACATTGACTGCAAGTGGCTCTTACCTGATTCTCTCAGTAGTTTAGGTAACTGTCTTCCATGAAGCAATCAGGACCAAGTTGTGAAATTCAATATGTTTTTGAAAAATAGAAGAGAACACAAACTTTATCTCAGAAGTTTGTTATGTTGTTAATGATTTTATTAATTCTTCCGCTTGATGTCCTTTATGATAAAAAGAGTTTATATTGCTATAGATAATTTGTAAATGCAGAAACATAAAATGATTCATGTATGAACCATAATGACTCCATATCCATGGATCAGATTTCATGACTTGGTATCAGTCCTTTGGTAATTTTAATTTTTCTCTGTGGCTATATTCATGTAAGAATGGTTAACTTAAAATTGCCATGACTTTATTGCTAGAGTTCTCATACAATTTTAAAGTCAAATATTTTTGCACCTTCTTTGTATGTTTCCAAATATTTTTTTACAACTTTGTTTTGGAATGACAGTCTCGTATTTTACTGTATTTCTCTCAGATAGCTTATTCATCCTACCCCCACACTCCCAAAGAAGAAAATTACTGTAGCTGGATCAGTCATAGTACCATAGCTTCTGAATCTATTACTAAAATATAGGTATTTCATAGAAAAAGAGAGAAATGAATGTGTGCAAAATTGATGCCTTTAGGAGGCATGACTACAGAAACATATAAACGTAATCCACTATACAATCAAACCCAAAGATACTAACCACATGATCATTTCACTAGATGCTGAGAAAACATTTGACAAAATTCAATACCCCTTCATGATAAAAGTCCTGGAAATATCAGAAATTCAAGGCCGATACATAAATATAGTAAAAGCAATATATAGCAAACCAGTAGCTAACATCAAATTAAATGGAGAGAAAACTGAAATCAGGGACTAGACAAGGATGCCCACTCTCTCCCCATTTATTCAATATAGTTCTCCAAGTTCTAACCAGAACAATCAAACAACTAAAGGAGGTCAAAAGGATACAAATTGAAAGGGAAGAGGTCAAAATATCACTATTTGCAGATGATATGATAGTATACTTAAATGACCCCAAAAGTTCCACCAGAGAACTACAAAGCCTGATAAATAACTTCAGCAAAGTGGCTGGGTATAAAATTAAAGCAAACAAATCAGTAGCCTTCCTCTACTTAAAGGATAAATAGGCTGAGAAAGAAATAAGGGAAATGACACCCTTCATGATAGTCCCAAGTAATATAAAATACCTCGGTGTGACTTTAACCCAGAAAATGAAAGATCTGTGTGACAAGAATTTCAAGTCTCTGAAAAAAGAAATTGAAGAAGATCTCAGAAGATGGAAAGATCTCCCATGCTCATGGATCGTCAGGAATAATGCAGTAAAAATGGTCATTTTGCCAAAAGCAATCTATAGATTCAATGCAATTCCCATCAAAATTCTGACTCAATTCTTCATAAAGATAGAAAGAGAAATTTGCAAATTCATTTGGAATAACAAAAAACCCAGAATAACAAAAAACTATACTCAACAATAAAAGAACTTCTGGGGGGATTCACCATCCCTGACCTCAAGCAGTATTACAGAGCAATAGTGATAAAAACTGTATGGTACTGGTACAGACAGGGAGATAGATCAGTCAGTCAAAGACCCAGAAATGAACTCACACATCTATGGTCAGTTGATCTTTGACAATGGAGCTAAAACCATTCAATGGAAGAAAGATAGCGTTTTCAACAAATGGTGCTGGTTCAAATGGAGGTCAGCATGTAGAAGAATGCAAATCGATCCATTCTTATTGCTCTGTAGAAAGCTTAAGTCCAAGTGGATCAAGGACCTCCACATCAAATCAAATGCACTCAAACTAATAGGAGAAAAAGTGAGGAAGAGTTGAACACATGGGCACTGGAGAAAACTTCCTGAACAAAACACCGATGGCTTTTGCTCTAAGAACAAGAATCAACAAATGGGACCTCATAAAACTGCAAAGCTTCTGTAAGGCAAAGGACACTGTCATTAGGACCAAATGGCAACCAACAGATTGGGCAAAGATCTTTACAAACCCTACATCTAATAGAGGGCTAATATTCAAAATATACAAAAAACTCAAGAAGTTAGACTCCAGAAAGCCAAATAACCCTATTAAAAATGGGGTACAGAGCTAAACAAAGAATTCTCAGCTGAGGAATATCGAATTATTGAGAAGCACCTAAAGAAATGTTGAACATCCTTAGTCATCAGGGAAATGCAAATCAAAACAACACTGAGATTCCACCTCACACCAGTCAGAATGACTAAGATCAAAAACTCAGGCGACAGCAGATGTGGGCAAGGATGTGGAGAAAGAGGAACACTCCTCCATTGTTGTGGTATTGCAGAATGGTAAAACCACTTTAGAAATCATTCTGGAGGTTCCTCTGAAAATTGGACATAGTACTACCTGAGAACCCAGCTATATCATTCCTGGGCATACACCCAAAATATGCTTCACCACATAACAAGGACACATGCTCCACTACGTTCATAGCAGCCTTATTTATAATAGGCAGGACCTGGAAAGAACCCAGATGCCCTTCAACAGCAGAATAGATACAGAAAATGTGGTACATATACTCAATGGAGTACTACTCAGCTGTCAAAAGTAATGACTTCATGAAATTCATAGGCAAATGGAATGAACTAGAAAATATCATCCTGAGTGAAGTAACCCAGTCACAAAAACCACACACATGGTATGCACTCACTGATAAATGGATATTAGCCCACAAGCTCGAATTACCCAAGATGCAGTCCACGGAACACAGAAAGATCAAGAAGTAGGAGGACCAAAATGCAGATGCTTCACTTCTTCTTAAAGGGGGGAACAAAAATTTCCATAGCAAGGGATATGCAGGCAGAGTTTGGAGCAGAGACTGAAGGAATGGCCATTCAGAGTCTTCTCCACATTTGGCCCATATATATACAGCTACCAAAACTAGATAAAATCGAAGAAGCTAAGAAGTGCAAGCTGACAGGAACCGGATATAGATCTCTCCTGAGAGACACAGCCAGAACATGTCAAATACAGAGACAATGCAAGCAGCAAACCACTGAACTGTAATGAGACCCCTATTTGAGGAATTAGAGAAAAGATCAAAAGAGCTGAAGGGGCTTGCAACCCCATAAGAACAACAATGCCAAGCAACCAGAGCCCCAGGGACTAAACCACTAGCCAAGGACTATCCATTGCTCCAACTGCATATGTAGCAGAGGAAGGCCTTGCCAAGCACTATTGGAAGGAGAAGCCCTTGGTACTGCCCAGGTTGGACCCCCAATATAGGGGATTGTCGGGGGTAGGTGGGTAAGGGAGGGTGGATAAGGAGTGGAACACCCTTATAGAAGAAGAGGAGTGGGAGGGGATTTGGGGTTTATGGACTGGAACCTGGGTAAAAGAATAACACTTGAAAAGTAAATAAAGAAATAATCAATAAAAAAAGTAGGCATGACTACAGATACAGCTTAATTTCTGAAGAGTAATGAAGTTACTTCCAAGAAACTAAGAAAGTACAAAATACCATGAATTCATGCTAAAAAATGTTGTTCAAACATATTTTGTTTAAATCAAAACTCATTACTATTTAGCAATCAATGAAAAGGGCTGAAAAAATAAGATAATTTTACTGTGTAAATCTTATTAACGGGTTTTTAATTAGCTACAGTAAAACATAAAGCATCTATCTTTTTGGATTTAAAATTACTAATAAAAGAAGGAGTTAAAGCCATCAATATTTTTAAGGACGTTGAATTGGGAGATAACTAGGTAACTCTAGAAACATAACACAAGATTACGTAAAGATGAAGACATACAGGTTTTAATAATTATGCATTGGGCACCAGGATAAAAGCCAAACACTCCCATTATCAGATTCAGGATTGTATTAAATACATTTCCAAATTATGTCGAGAATACTGCTCTTTAGTGCCATCATGTTCAACTCTACTTATACTCTACTAGTAAATATTTTATGCTATTTTATAGCTTTAAGTGAACCACAATGTAATCTGTAATGATTACTCTGGTATTAGATCAAATGTTTTCCATTTTACAAATAAGGTATTTACTTTGATTTAGAAATAATAAAAATATAAATGGCTCCTTCCCCATTCTTAACACTACCTTTACATGCAAGCATTGCTTCTTGAATGGATTTTTAGTATACTAAAACCATGTTGAGCTTCCTGTCAATCAGTGGAGATAAATAGTAGACAATTGCACAAATGGGCACCAAAACCCATCTACCAATGAGAAACAGCCTTGCTAGAGTACTACAGGCAATGTTGTTATATTTTAGCCTTTAATTTTATTACAAAAGGTATGGTTAAATATTTGATGACTATTCTTCTAACCCACTTAATAATGCATAAGATTAATTTTCTCGTGTGCACTAAAAACAAATAAACACTTGCCAAAGGCCTTATTGACCAAAGGATTTATTAAAGTAAAAATAGTTTAATTTTGTACATTTTGAAAAATAAATTGGTAACTCTTTTTTAAAAACCTAAACTTAGGAAAAGTTTTGCATGTGCTATATTTTTATACTATTATGCTTAAACATAAATTATCAGTATAAACGTAATGAAAGTATTTGAATTATATCACCATCTACTCAGAAAAAGAAAAAAAACTGTTTTTTTTTTTTGTTTTACACTCCAGATTTTATTCCACTCCCGGTCCACCCACCAAGGGTTATGCATACCATACCTCCCCCTCCCCCAGACGTCCCCAACCCACCCACCCCACCAGACCTCTAAACTTCCGGGTGCCTCCAGTCTCTTGGGGGTTAGGTGCATCTTCTCTGACTGAAGCCAGACCCGGGATTCCTGTGCTGTATATGTGTTGGAGGCCTCATCTCATCTGGTATATGCTGCCTGGTTGGTGATCCAGTGTCTGAGAGATCTTGGGAGTCCTGGTTAATGGAGACTTCTCATCCTCTTACAGAGTTGCCCTCCTCCTCAGATTCCTCCAGCTTTTCCTTAATACAACCAGAGGGGGCAGCAGCTTCTGTTCATTGGTTGGGTGCACATATCTGCACCTGACTCTTTCATTAGCTTGTTGGGTCTTTTGGAGAGCAATCATGATAGGTCCCTTTTTGTGAGAGCCCCATAGCCTCAGTAATGGTGTCAGGTCTTCGGGCCTCCCTTTGAACTGGATCCCACTTCCGGCCTGTTCTTGGACCTTCTTTTCCTCAGACTCTTCTCCCTTTCCATCCCCGCATTGCTTTCATGGGTCAGAGTTTTGACTGTGGGATAGCAATGCCATTCCTCATTTGCTGCCCTGGGTTTCTGGTGAAGGTAGGCCCAATAAGTTTCCTCTCCAACTGTAGGACATTTTGTCTAGGATCCCTTCCTGTGAATCCTGAGAGTCTCTCACTTCCCAGGTCTCTGATACTTTCTGGAGGGTCCTCCCGACATCCTTCCTCCCGAGGTCACCTGTTTCCATTCCTTCTGTTGGTGCTTGGCGCTTCAGTACTTTCCCCCCACCCAATACCAGATCATGCTCCCCTCTCCCCTCACCCCCATTTCCTTTCCCTCCCCTGTCACTCCCTCTCTCTCCCATTGTGGTTGTTTTATTCTCCCTCCTAAGTGGGATTAAGGAGTCTTCACTTGGACCCTTAAGCTCGTTGACCTTTTCGAGTTCCATGGACTGTATCTTGGGTATTCTATACTTTTCTTTTTTGGGGGGCTAATAATTCACTTATTAGTGAGAACATACCGTGCATGTCTTTTTGGTCTAAGTTACCTCACTCAGGATGATATTTTCTAGTTCCATCCATTTGCCTGCAAAACTCATGATGTCCTCGTTCTTAATAGCTGAGTATTAATGATTTGAGATCTCAATGAAATACATAGTTTTCTTTTCTGTGCTTTAATGTTTATGAAGAATGATGAGGGTACGTATAAGCAAGAGAGAATAATCTAATATGTATTTCGGGAGCAGAGAGAAGGTTTGATGGGAGATAGAGTCTGAGTAGTATGAGAAGAGGAATAGGGAAAGGTGATGGAGGACAAACCGCAATCAAATAACTACAAAGTAGGTTGATAAATGTGCATGAAAATGGCTTTTTTCTGTTTTAGGATTTTATTTACACTTCCATCACCCATCTCCAAGTCTCCTGTACCCCTAATTCCCTCAAAAATTTATGACTTCACTTTTAATGATATTTACATATATAAATCTGTACTTATGCATATTTAAATATAGCATGCTGAGTCCATTTTTTTTTCTCATAACTTCCTACTGACCAGTTGGGATAAGATAACCTATCAAGATCTTCATCATTAGAAAAGATTGAATCAGCAGACATTAATTGCCTACAGCTCTTCATATAGGGGTGGACTTTGTATAATTTCACCAATTCACTCTGTCATATAAACTGGTTTTATCCTTGTGAATATCTTGTTAATTGACCATATTTTTGAGATTTCATACACGTAGTTTCCCTATTATTTATACAGGATGCTATCACCCAAAAGACATTCTGGTTCTTTAGTTCTCAGAATCTTTCTGTCCCCTCTGACACCATGTTCTCTGAATCTTAGTTTGTGTGGAGACACACTGATGAACATTAGGTACTCCACAGTCCAAGGGTCTCTATGTCTTGCTCATAATGAGCCCATCTAGATCTAGTACAAACAGAGGTTTCTTTGATGAAGACTGAGAGCTGCATTTATAGTGGGTAAGTATAAGCATTTAGAGTGCCGTTCGCAGCTATGCTACTTTAGGAAAATGGCAGTAATTGGTTCTCCTCTAAAGTCCATGACCTCATCAGCCAACAGTTTTTGACTAGATTTATAGCTCTAGGCATGTATTCCTTCTAAATATGAAAAACTCCAGTATTGGGTACCACTGTTATGTTCCATGATCAACAACCGAAGTAAAGTTTCCCATTACTGGCTAAGGGGATTTTATTTCATAATCTGTTTCTCTTGAGTGAGCATAATCAGTACCAATATCATAAATCCCTTTAAACTATGAATTTAATTTGTGTACACATATACACTTATATATACCATAAACATATTTTTGGATAAACATAAAACTTGTTTTCCTATGGCCTTTCCTCAGTGTTATTTGTCCTCTTTTCCTACTTACCCCTCTCCCTCATCCTCTTCATCACCTCTGTATGGGTTTCTCCCGCACATTTCCATTTGAACTTCAGTCACTATTATTTCCCATTTCCTCCTTCATGGCACCTATGTCCCATTACATATTATTATGTGAGAAAATATGATAATATGTATTTTCTATGCTAACAACAATCAAAAATTCAACTTACAATGAATAATTCAATTATATGTAAAAGTTTTTAGATTTATTTATTTATTATGTATATAGTATTTTGCCTGGGGACCAGAAGAGGACACCAGGTCACATTATAGATGGTTATGAGCCACCATGTGTTTGCTAGGGATTGAACTCAGGACCTCTGAAGAGCAGACAGTGCTCTTAACATCTGAGCCATCATTCCAGCCGCCTTATTTCATAAAATCAAATGTTCATTCTATAGAAAAGAAGAAGCGATTGAGACAAAACAGGAAATAACTTTTCTCATTTTGTTAAGAGAGTTTTACGAACAAAATTTCAGTCCTAGCAACGCCCTTTCTCTTGTGGTGCTAATTAAGGAGAGAAATTAGAGACTAGGGTACTGTAGACCAGTACTCTACCATTGAGCAACACACTCAACTGTCATATAACTCTGATATTTTCCTATTGTTTACAATTATTTAGCTTGGTAACATTAAGTCAGATTGGCTTTGTTGTCAAGGCTAACCTTGAAATCTTGTATTTCAGTGACCTATCTGCTCAAACTTGGGCATAGTTCTACTTAGATTATTACATTATTCCTTTAGTTTCTTTTCTTGCCACAATAGAATATATATTATATATTTTTTCACTGAGATAGTATCTCTTTTTATTTATAATTATCACTTAAAATAATTGTTTAGTTTTATTGCCCCATTAGAGGTTAATTAATTCAAATTTTAAACAGAATATGAATAAAATCATAAGACTATTTCAAATTCAAGGAGTCTATTTTTATAAATCATTTGTAGTTAAGTCTTATTCACAGGAAAACTTCAATATGAAATTTAGCTTTATAAAGTATATTTCTTAAAACACAAATTGGATACATACATCACATGCAGACACTGTGCATGCTGCTACAGTCTCTATGAGTTTATACAACTTTTGCTCATGCTAATTTAGAGGGCTGTATTTTCTTTGTCTTTGATACATTATGGCTTCCAGTTTACTGGGATTCCTGAGAATGTGAATGAGTAGGTCTCTGATTTTTGAGCCTTCTCTTGAGTTCATTACCTTTAGTCAATTTCTCTTATTCAACTTCAATGTGGTAATTTTTATTTCTTCTTATACTTTGTTTTTTTTTAAAAAAAACTGAATGAAAGTTTATGAGTGAATTAGTCAATTAGTCATAACTAGACACTGGAGTATAAGGTTAACGCCTGTCATTTACGCCTGCTGGGAGAGGGGAAATCAATAGAGTGAAACTGGGGTTATCAAACATTCCAGCAGCCCTTATATTATCATCCAGTTCATCTTTGGTATTTTATTGTTTGATTGTTTGTTTTGTTGTATGGATGTGAATTTATTTTATTTTCTTGGTATTGTGGGGTTTGTTGTATTTGTGGCTTTGTTGGTTTTTCAAGAAGGAATTTAAAGTTAGATGTGTAAGGAGCGGTAGAAGATCTCAAAGAACTTGGAAGAGGGTAGAAGATGATAAGAATATATTTAAATTTAAAAATCATTTAAAATCATAAAATATAATTAAAGTATAAATGAAATGTATCTGTATTTAATTTAGGCAATTTAATATGTATAAATGTACTTATAACTTGAATGATACTTATATTATTCTCATTAAATAATTTTAGCAATTGGTTTGGATTCTTGTCCTGAGCCACAAACCCCAAGCAGTGGAATTAAAGTTGGAGACAGATACATGGTTGGTGATGTTGTGTCATTCCAATGTGATCAAGGCTATTCTCTTCAGGTAAGTCAGTTTTTAAACTAGTGTGTTATCAAGACTCTATCATCTCATTATTCTTTAGGATAATTAAATAAAATAGTGGTTACTAATCTGCAGGTTTTTAGGCATAATCTTGATTCACACTTGTGTCCTTAAATAATGTTCAATTCATATTTAAAATACATGTCTTAGGAATTGATGGAATGAACTGTTAGTTTTGTTTGGAAGTAAAATGTCATCTGAGCTAAGGAATTAGGTTCAATACTTAATTCACTTTTTAAAATACATCCAGAACTATGGCAGCTGACCTCCTGAATATTTAGAATTTGTAAACAATTCCATAGAATTCTGAAAAATTTGACATAGGATTCTGACAATTAAAATTAAATCTAAAAATGTATTTTGCTAAAGAACTGCATTTGCAGTGTATATTCTAATACTTTTTTTAAATGTTTTTTTCAGAAGGAGTCATTTAAATGGTCTCCTCAAAATCTCCAAAAGCTTTAGTCCATTGTGAAAATAACTTTTAACATTAGAGATATTTGATTTTGCATTCTTCACAACCAAATTTGTTAGAGAATAAAGACTTAACAATTACTATTTCTTTAAAAAATTACATGAAAAATTTTAGTTTTTAAGTTCAATAAGAATATTATAGACTATATTTAGCTGTAAATATATAGTTTAAACTTTAAAATATTTGTATACAATAACTTCTTGACAATTCTTTAATGTGTTTCATTTTGCATATTCTAACAAAATATTATAAAGCTTTACATAATCAGTTATGTAAGATATTTTGTTAACTTAATAGACCATCCTTTTATAGGAAAATATTAAAACCACAATTCTATACTTACATGGTGTATTTTTCTTTTATGAAGACTTGGTAGTTTTTATTTCAAACTTTATTCCAAGTATATAAAATTATCTCTTACACAATATTAAAGCTATCATATGTAATATGACATGAAGCAGTATGAGTCATGTATATACTACATTAATCAGTCAGTGTGCTAAGTCCATTCAGTCTTTTGTAAGTGTGTACTGAGCTGCACTGCCTTTATGTAGGGTCATTCTCATATCACATGTATGCCCGGACCTGTAAGAAGATGGAATTATCCAATCCCCATTTGTTTGGGTAAGTTCAAAGACAAATTTTTATACGCTTTCTCAAATTGAAGAGATTTTCTTTATAACCCATAATCTAACATATTTTTGTCTTTTTATGTATTTTATATAAATGTTATTTTGCTATTTACCACTAGCTTTTTATGATTTTTAATACTTTTACAACTTCTAACCTAATATTCCCATCAATGGATGAGAAACATATAGATATTAATAGAATATATTTGATTTTATTCATATGACATTTCTTACTATGACATAATAGTAAGAAATACCTCAGAATAATAAGTGAATATCCTACTGATAACTATCAATTCAAGGTAAAAAATAATATTATACAGCAGTGATTAATAAAATTAAGGTAGAAAGTTTACACTTCGTTTTATATGTTGATATTATATGAAATCACATAGATACTTATCAGTTTTTGATGTCCAACATTAGTATATTCAAATTTTAGCACAATACAAAATAGCATTGTAATGGCTTATTTTTTCAGTTTCTCTTTGCTTACCTGCTATATGAGACAATGATGTTTGCCTCACAGGTTTATTTAGCAGTTATGGGACAGAATGTGTTTAAAGTGTTTAGATCTGAATGTATGCCTCATTACAGACTTGTGGTAGCTATTGTAGAAAAATACCAGTTAGAGCTTCCAAAGTATATTGGGTTCCAAAGTATATGTACTGTCATGTATATAACACATTAAACATTCAGTGTGCTAGGCTCATTCAGTCTTCTGTATATGGGCTTTAAAAAGCTAAGAAACATGATGGTAGGATATTTACTGACTATCAAAAATTATCATATAGAACTATATATATATATATATATATATATATGAAAGTGTAAAATAATTCATAGTATGATCATATTTTCATCATAAACACAGAAATATTTGTGCAAAGGAAAAAACACGAATTAAAAGATTATTTGACGTTGGAAGATTTTGAAGACAGTTTTATTTATTTTTAATTTTTGTTGTATTTTACACACTTTACCTGATAAGGTGCATTATATATCGCAGAAAATTAAAAACGTTTGAAACAAAAAAGTGACCAGAAGTAGAAACATAGCAAGTAATATTTGGTTAATTTTATTTTTTCACTGTGCTAAAATGGTCTGCTGAGGGCAATTTCAAAGAGAGAAGCTCATTTGGTTCACACATGTAAGATACGGTTCACCATGGTGGGGAAGTCGGTACGGGAGTAGGAGGGACCTGGTCGTGTTCCATCCCAGCCCAAAAGTAGAGATACTCACCTTGCCGCTCCTTTTATGTAGTTCAGAACCCCAGCCCAAAACATAATGCTACCCTCATTCCTTTAGAGTAGATCTTCTCAGTTCAACTCGTCAAATTTAGTAGTACTTTCCAGAGAGGCTAGAGGCTAGCGTCAGCAGAAAACAACCTCACAGGCAGAAGCTTACCACCTGTGTGATTCTAGGCTCTTCAGAGTTGACAGGGTTAAGTATCCCAAGCAGCTTGAAGACAGATTTTGAAAATGAAATTTTGCATTGAAACACAAAGTCAATCAGTGTGCTAATGTAACCTAATTTCTGATTGATAAAGTCATTCTTCTTACAGTTTACTAATTATTAGGCATGTGATACATAATCCTATTTCTTTTTTAAAAAATGCAGTGGTGAATAAACTTTAATAGTTTATGTTAAAGATTGATTTGATTTAATAGTTAATGAACTGACAATTCAGGGGGAAAATCCTTTTAGACCTTGATTGTAATATACATTGAAAAGAATAAGTTAATAAGTTTGTTAAATCTATATGCAACATAAAGATAGCATATATATATGTTTATGTCAGAATATATATGTCAGACTAGTTACTAATGTCACACATAAATAAAACATTTCATGGATCTGTATTTATGACATGTAACCTAAACTTTGAATATGTACCCATTTCCAATCTTAAAAACTTACAAGCAAGTATTTAGGTAATAGCCATAAAATTTGACATCTTATTCAACAGTTGTCTTCTGTTTATATGTCCACCAAGAAGGCATGCTAAATCTCCATTTACAGCAAGAAATGCTTTCTAAGATGAAAATATTCTTTAATATGCATTAAATAATTACAAATGTTATACAAAATCAAATTAGCAAATTTCCATTTCTAATGTCCATCAGATTGTCAAGTGTGTAGTTATTCCATAGGGATTCAAAATGAGCATATTTGTTATATTTGACTAATTTTTCAGATGCCTGTGTTTTGCTTTGCTTGTTTATACGTCTCTGCTCCCTTGTCCTGTTCCTTTTAGAATAAAACGAAGCCAATAGTTTTCTTAAAATTCTTCATTGGGCCTTCTTACAAACAGGGCAAAAAGGTTGTGAAAATGTCTTCCTCTTTAATATGGCATGGAGAGCTGACACAGTTGGCTTTATTTTAGTCTAAATTACACCAGCTTCGGAATGACTAGACACAGTAGTAGATGTACTTAAGGAAGAAAACTAAGCTGCATGATTACTTGGCACTGCTGACAAGGGCTTGTCCTTTTACTTAAGTGTATTTATTCATTACATGAGAACTGTTACTTGCTGGAAACAAATTGCCTTTAGTTGCACTTTGCTTTTTTTTTTTTTCTGAGCAATTATCCTTTTTGTGCCATTTTAGAAGCACAAAGTACAAATTAACTAGCATTTGCTAAAGGAATTGGCCCTATATTTAATTTTCTCAAATAGTACTACCTTACATGCTTTTTGAAGACTTAAAGTGATTTCAATACCTTTTCATAATTCTGCTTTCCATGAGAATTCTATTGTTTTGCAGCTCAGTGTGGAGGTGCAATGTCAGACTTCAGTGGTGTGATACTCAGTCCTGGATTTCCTGGAAACTACCCCAGCAGCTTAGATTGCACATGGACAATAAGGCTGCCCATCGGCTTTGGTATATATAAGTATATGACAGACATTTCAGTATTTATCGATGCAGTATTAAGATGATGCATACAGGGCCAATAAACGGGTGTATTTACAGGTTGATGTTTCACTATGAGTACATGAAATAATGTATATTAAGGAATATAGTAGGGGTAATAGTTGCTTTAATTAATTACATTTTATATGCACTGTTTGAAAAATTTAAGATATGTGGGTATTTTTATTTGTCTCCTATTTTAAATGATACATGAATACTAGACAATGAGGAACATACATTATAAATCAATTGTGGTATGGATAAATTAATCAAATTGATATGTGTTATATGATATGTATAAGTCTTTGGCTTTATTATAGTGGAGACAGTTAAAATTTTATTTTCTTAGCAATTTAAAAAAATTTTAATTGGGTATTTTCTTTATTTACATTTCAAATATTATCCCTCTTCCCAGTTTCCCCTCCGTAAACTCCCTATCACATCCCCCAACCCCTGCATCCAAGAGAATGCTCTTCCACTCACCCACACACTCCCTCCTGCCTCACTGCCCTGGCATTGCCCTACACTGGGGCATTGAGCCTTTGCAGGACCAAGAGCTTCTCTCATTGGTGCCCCTACAAGGCCATCCTCTGCTACATATGTGGGTGGAGCCATTAGTCCCTCCATGTGTACTCTTTGGTTGGATGTTTAGTCCTTGGGAACTCTGGCGTGTCTGATTGATTGATACTGTTTTTCTTCTTATGGGATTGCAAACTCCTTCAGCTACCTTAGTCCTTTCTCTAAGTGCTGCATAGGGGTCCCTGTGCTCAGTCTGAGGTTTAGCTGCAAGTGTCTTAATGTGTATCAGTAAGGCTCTGGCAGAGCCTCTCAGGACAGCTATATCAGGCTCCGGTCAGCTTGCACCTCTTGGCATCCGCAATAGTGACTAGCTTTGGTGTCTGTATGTGAGATGGATCTGCAAGTATGGCAGTCTCTGGATGGCCTTTCCTTAAGTCTCTGCTCCACACTTTCTCTAGGCATTTCCTCCTGTGAATATTTTGTCCCCAATTCTAAGATGTACTAAAGCATCCACATTTTGGTCTTTCTTCTTCTTGAGCTTCATGTGGTCTATAAATTTTATCTTCGGTATTCCAAGCTTTTCGGCTAATATCCACTTACCAATGAGTGCATATTACATGTGTTCTGTTGTGATTGGGTTACCTCACTCAGGATGATAATTTTAGTTCCATCCATTTGCCTAATATTTTCATGAATTCATTGTTTTTAATTGCTGAGTAGTACTCCATTGTGTAGATGTATCACATTTTCTGTATCCATTCCTCTGTTGAAGGGCATCTGGGTTCTTTCCAACTTCTGGCTATTATAAATAAGGCTGCTATGAACATAGTGGAGCATGTGTCCTTGTTATGTACTGAAGCATATTTTGGGTATATGCCCAGGAATGATATAGCTGGGTCCTCAGGTAGTACTATGTCGAATTTTCAGAGGAACCTCCAGAATGATTTCTAAAATGTTTGTACCAGTCTGCAATCCCACCAACAATGGAAAAGTGTTCCTCTTTCTCCACATCCTCGCCAGCATTTGCTGTCACCTGAGTTTCTGATCTTAGCCATTCTGACTAGTGTGTGGTAGAATCTCAGGGTTGTTTGAATTTGCATTCCTGTGATGATTAAGGATATTGAACATTTCTTTAGGTGCTTCATAACCATTCAATATTCCTCAGTTGAGAATTCTTTGTTTAGCTCTGTTACCCCAGTTTTGTTTTGTTTTGTTTGATATTTTTTATTTACATTTCAAATGCTATTCCCTTTCCTGTTTTCCTGGCCCTAATCCCCCTATCTCATCCTCTCACCTTTTTCTATGAAGGTGTTCCTGCGCTCCCCAAACACCTCCCTTTCCTATCTCCCCTGACATTTCCCTCCACTGGAGGGTCCATCCATGGCAAGACCAAAGGTTTCTCCTCCCATTGTTGCCTAACAAGGCCATTCTCTGCTACATATGCAGCTGGAGTCATGTATCTGTCCCATGTGTAGTCTTTGTGTAGTGTACCCTAGATTTAATAGGGTTATTTGATCCTCTGGAATCTTATTTATTGAGTTCTTTGTATGTATTGGATATTAGCCCCCTATCTGATATAGGATTGGTAAAAACCTTTTCTCAATCTGTTGGTTGCCATTTTGTCCTAATGACAGTGTCCTTTGCCTTACAGAAACTGCAATATTACGAGGTCCCATTGTCTATTATTGATCTTACAGCCTAGGCCATTGTTGTTTTGTTCAGAAAAATTTCCCCTGTGTCCATGTTTTTGAGTCTCTTTTTCTTAGCAATTTTAAGAGCACGATATCTGTGATTACCTCAGTTACCATGTTGAAAAATGTACTTCTTCGCCTCTCTTTCTGACATTTTTGCATTTCACCTACTGTATATCCGAGTCACGTCTCTTCCCCTGGCTTTTGGAAAGCACACTCTCCTCTTGTCTGTTTATAATTCACTACTTTGGTCTTCTCAGTTTCATTGAGACAATTTGCCGTGTCTTCCCAGGTCATGTTGATTTTACCTATTATAATGTCCTCCAAGGACACCATAATGCATATTTCTAAAACCGACAAGAACTCCTTTCTTTCTTACAGACAAACCATATTTTTGTGAGTGTATATACACACCACATTTTCTTTAGCCATTCATTACTCACTAAGTATTTAGACTGATTCTACTTCCTGACCATTGTGAATAATTCTCAGTGACCCTGGCAGGGTGGTTAGCTGTTTAATCACATATTTTATTTGAATAATTCCAAGTGAGTGTGACTGTACAAATGTGCAAAATGTGTTTGTGCAAGAACTCTGAGTTAGATACATGCATTGTGCGTATGTTTAACATAAAGTTCATGGGATCTTATTTTTGTAACTGGTTTCTCATTATGATAAACAAGTAGTACACAGACAAGCATTTTTGTTTCTGGTAATTATTGAATTTATCACATTACCTTCATAAGTCAGAATTTGCATGTACAAAGTAGTCTTAAATATCTAACATTTGATTTAATCTTTTTTGTTTTGTTTTTAAATTTTTTTAGATATATTTCTTTACATACATTTCAAATGTTATTCCCCATTCCCGTTTCTTGTCCATAAGCTCCCATTCCCTTCCCTCCGCCTCTCCCGTATAGGTATTCCCCCCATCCATCCTCCTTACTGCCCCCCATATTCCCCTGCACTGGGGATCCAACCTTGGTAGGACCAAGGGCTTCCCCTTCCACTGGTGCCCCAACAAGGCTATTCTCTGCTACATTTGCAATTGGAGCCCTGGTTCAGTCCATGTATATAGTCTTTCAGTAGTGGTTTAGTCTCTGGAAGCTCTGGTTGTTTGGCATTGTTGTTCTTATGGGGTTGCAAGCTCCTTCAACTTTTTCAATCCTTCCTCTAATTTCCCCCAAGGGGGTCCTGTTCTCAGTTCAGTGGTTTGTTGCTAGCATTGACCTCTGTATTGGACATGCTTTGCATGTGTTTCTCTGGAGAGATCTATATCTGGTTCCTGTCAGCATGCACTTCTTAGCTTCATCCATCTTACCTAGCTTTGGTGACTATATGTATATGGACCACATGTGGGGCAGGCTCTGAATGGCCATTCTTTCAGTCACTGCTCTAAACTTTGCTTCCATATCCCCTCCTATGGATATTTTTTTCCCATTTTTTTTTCTTTTTTTCTTTTTTTCGGAGCTGGGGACCGAACCCAGGGCCTTGCGCTTGCTAGACAAGCGCTCTACCACTGAGCCAAATCCCCAACCCCTTTTTTTCCCATTTTAAGGAGTGGGAGCATCCATATTTTGACCATCCTTCTTCTTGAACTTCTTGTGGTCTGTGGATTGCATCTTGGGTAATTCAAGCTTTTTGGCTAATATCCACTTATCAATGAGTGCATATCAAGTGTGTTTTTCTGTGGTTGAGTTACCTCATTCAGGATGATATTTTCTAGTTCATTCCATTTGCCTATGAATTTAATTAAATCATTTTTTTGATAGCTGAGCAGTATTCCATTGTGTAGATGTACCACATTTTCTGTATCCATTCCTCTGTTGAAGGGCTTCTGGGTTCTTTCCAGCTTCTGGCTATTATAAATAAGGCTGCTATGAACATAGTGAAGCATGTGTCTTTGTTGTATGTTGGAGCATCTTTTGGATATATGCCCAAGAGAGGTATAGCTGGGTCCTCAGGTCATGGAATGTAAAATGTTCTGAGAAGCTTCAAACTGATTTCCAGAGTGGTTGTACTAGTTTGGCCATTTAATGGTCTTTACGTCTAAGAAAATGAGGTTGAGAATGTACTAAGTACTCATTGAAGAATTTTGGCAAAGCTTTGAGGTTTTTTTTTTCTTTCTTTCTTTTATTGGATTTTTTATTTACATTTCAAATGTTATTCCCTTTCCTGGTTTCCCAACCATAAGCCCCATCCCATCCCCCTCTCCTTCTTCTATAAGGGTGTTCCCCTTCCATACAACCCTACTCCTTACTGTTATGAGTTTTGGATAGACCAAAAATTCACCATTGAAAGAGACCTGAATGGTGAGTTTTTTTTCCCCTTTTCCCTTTCCTTTCCTTTCCTTTCCTTTCCTTTCCTTTCCTTTCCTTTCCTTTCTTTTTCTTTCCTTTTTTTTCCCCCAGAGCTGAGGACTCAACCCAGGGCCTTGTGCTTGCTAGGCAAGCGCTCTACCACTGAGCTAAATCCCCAACCCCTTCTTTTCTTTTTTTATCTTTTTGTATGTTTTCTTTTTTATCTTTCCTTTCCTTTCCTTTCCTTTTTCTTTTCTTTTCTTTCTTTTTCTTTTCCTTTCTGGCAGTCTCATGTAGCTTCAGCTGACCTAGTACTCAGTACAGTCTAAGTCCCTTGTACCCCTAACACTGCTGCTTCCATCACAAGGTATTACAAGCATGTACTTCCTTGTACAAATCTTGAGACTGTATTTTCTGAAATAAATAAAAATTTATCTGAGTAAACAGATGCAAATCTTTGTGTATGCTGCTGTTTATAAATGTATGTATATGGTAAAATATCAAGTAGTATTGTGTTTGTTCTTCCTTCTTTAGGTGTACATCTCCAGTTTGTAAATTTTTCTACAGAAACCATACATGATTACTTAGAAGTAAGGAGTGGGTCTTCAGAACTTAGTACTGTTATTGGACGGCTTAGTGGTCCTCAAATACCATCTTCCCTGTTTAGCACAACCCATGAAACCAGCTTATATTTTCACAGCGATTATTCTCAGAACAAACAGGGATTTCATATTGTGTATCAAGGTAAGATGATTATACAATGTGAGAGTATACTGCCTCTCAGTTTTCTTAACCAGGGTTAGTTTTGTGGCATCAGTGTTGCTGAGTATATGCAAGTCCCTCAATATCATCTCAGGAGTTATGTGATTTAATATAACATGTTTTTGTTGTCTTAGAGGGTAAAAGAAACTAAAAAAAAAAAAAGCAAGCCTCAAATAGAAAGATAAAAACAACCATGTACTTTGATCACACATTTTTTTCTCCTGAGAATTCAAAATGCAAACATGAAAAAGTTTAAATTTTCTAAATAATAATTAAATAAACAAGGCAAAAATAATCAAATAGTGAATGCTAGACATTGAGAATAGGTTTTTACTTTTAAATGAAACTGAATGTTGAGAAGCTATTATTCATCTTACATTGTACATAAACTTATTTAGAGACAGAAACACATTGTTTTCTTATATTGCCATTAGAATATAAAGCAAGCATGTAGATGGCAATATTCCATTAGACCCATGTTCATGAAAGTATTAAATTATCTTTGAACAAGATATTTATCCCCTTTGAGGAAAGGCTTTAGGTTAAGTTGGGCTTAGACTTAAATACCAAGTCCCCATATTCAAGTAAGCACAGCCTAAGTCTTCTCCATTTCCTCAGTAGCATATACCGTTATGAGTAGCATATTCTATAAAGCACAAATTAAACTATATGTTATAAAATGATCGTCAAGTATATATCATTATGTAGGCTGCTATTGATTACTTAAGTCATTTACTTATTGTTTTACATTATTCCTGGTCTTATAAACTTAAGATGAAATTTACACAATATAATTACAAGGACTTAAATGCATGGAGAGGTTAAATTTCTGTTGATCTCTGCCTAAAAATCAAAGGATATCATGCGTGGATGATGTTTTTAGAAGTGTGTCTTAAGAACAGGGGCATTCATATTACTAATTGAGATATAGATGCCTGCACCAGGAGCATACTTTTATCATCTATACTCCATTGTTGATGGGATTGCAAGCTCTGGAACCACTCTGGAAATAAGTGTGGCAGTTCCTCAGAAAATTGTACAGAGTACTACCGGAAGACCCAGATATTCTACTCCTGGGCATATACCCAAAAGAAGCTCCAAGATGTAACAAGAACACATGCTCCACTATGTTCATAGCAGCCTTATTTATAATATCCAGAAGCTGGAAAGAACCCAGATGTCCTTCAACACAAGAATGGATACAGTAATGTGGTATATTTACACAGTGGAGTACTATTCAGCTATTAAAAACAATAACTTGGAAAATCTTAGGCAAATGGATGGAACTAGAAAATATCATCCTGAGTGAGGTAACCCAGTCACAAAAGAGCCCACATGACATGTATTCACTGATAAGTGGATATTAGCCAAAATGCTTGGAATACCCAAAATACAATTTACAGACCACATGAAGCTCAAGAAGAAGAAAGACAAAAGAGTGGGTGCTTCAATACTTCTTAGAAAGGGGAACAAAATACTCACTGAAGGAAAGTGTGGAGCAGAGACAGAAGGAAAAGCCATCCAGAGACTGCCACACATGTGGATTCATCCCACATGCAGTCACCAAACCCAGTCACTACTGGGGATGCCAAGAGGTACTTACTGACAGGAGCCTGTTATAGCTGTCTCCTGAGAGTATTTGTCAGAGTCCGACAAATACAGAGGTGAATGCTCACTGTCAACCACTGGACTGAAAACAGGGTAGCCAATGGAGGAGTTAAGGAGTTAAGGAGAGTTAAGGAGAGAAAGGACCAAAGAAGTTGAAGGGGTTTGCAACCGCATAGGAAGAACAATAATATCAATCATCCAAGCAGATACCCTAGAGCTCCCAGAAACTAAACCACCAACCAAAGAGTACACATGGCGCAACCATGGCTCCAGCCATATATGTAGCAGAGGACGGGCCTTTTCAGGCATCAATGGCAGGAGATACCCTTGTTTTTATGAATGCTAGATGACCCAGTGTAAGGAAATTCTAGGGCAGGTAGGCGGGAGGGAATGAGTGAGTAGATGGGCTTGGAGCAACCTAATGGAGGCAGGGAGTGGGGGATGGGATGAGGGGTTTCTCAAGTGGAAACCAGGAAATGGGATAACATTTGAAATGTAAATAAAGGAAACATGTAAGGAAAGAAAAGGAAAGAAAAAAAGAAATATACAACTAGCTTTAATATTGAAGAAATTAATTCTTCAAAACTAGATAATTTTTTTTCTCCTCAGCACTTCTAGAGAACTCAGAGCCGTGTATGTGGTATACTTTAGAAATTTAATTGAATATTTATTTTACATGTATGAATATTTGGCTTCCCTATACATATATGAACCATCTGAGTGCCTGGTGCAGAACATAGCTAGAAGTGTTATTGAATTTTCTGGAACTTATGCTACCAATGGATGAAAGTCATCATGTGTGTGTTCTTGAAGTCTGAATGATACAGCTGTAAATAGTTTTAGGAATTCATGAAGTTCATAATTTCAAAATGCATTCAACCCTGCTTACAAAGCATGTGTAATACGAAAGGAAATGGGGGGAAGCTGTGTAATCAATGACAAAGAAATATGCAATATTATCTTTTATAAGATGAACAAAAGAGTAAGAAAAATTAATCTTAGATTAAAATTCACAATAGTCAAAATTTAAAGTTGAGCAGAAGTATTACAGATTGTCCATTTAGAGAAAATATTTTAAAATTCAAAAGACTAAGAATTAGGGTTACATGTATGTAGTTATTTTATTCTACATGCAAGTGGCACAACCGAGAAGCAATTACATTCTATTTAGAGAATCAGAATATGTTTGATTAAAATTGTGGCTGTAAGGAAAGTTTACATTTTTCTTCATGTTCATAATTTAGATAAATTGCACCAACCTAAGGCAGCTGATGCATTTTTATGAATTATCATTTTAAATATGAAGATTATAGATATGAGAAGAAATTCTCATTACACTGTCTCTGACAACCTTTACCATAAGCCCGAATTAGTATTTATTCAAGTACCTCTGAGCAGTGTGCTATTAATTGCCAAGTTACAAATAACACCTGTTTGTGTTCTCTCAAATTCAGAGAGGGACATGCCCTTCTTTCTCATTTTTTCTTCCAGCATATCAGTTGCAAAGCTGTCCTGATCCTCGCCCATTTCGAAATGGGTTTGTAATTGGAAATGATTTTACAGTGGGCCAAACCATTTCATTTGAATGTTTCCCAGGATACACATTAATTGGCAACTCAGCTCTCACATGTCTTCATGGAGTTAGTCGGAATTGGAACCATCCACTGCCAAGGTGTGAAGGTACGCTTTTAAACTGGAATTATCTCTAAGATGACGCTATTTGTTAGAAGTTATGAGAGTTACGGTTTTGTTTTCAGATGAGGATTTTTTTAAATAACTAAAAAAGATAAGCAAAAATCACAATTGAATACAAATTATATTAATTGCAGCAATATTAACCTTCCACTGAGAGTATAAGCAAAGTTTATTAACATTTTAGACACTTTGGAACTTCTTTTGTGTATATGTGGTGGGGAGGGTGTGTCTATGTTTTTAATATCAGTATTGTAAACAGAGACTCAAGATAGTTATTTAATTTGAGTACCTATTCTATAAAATTGCTGTTGAAAATTTAAGAAAGGCAGTATGTATAGGGCATATATCTATAGATATATAGATATATGTATTATGGCAGGAAGTTGTTTATGCATGGATACACATGATATTCACAAAGCAAAGAACTTTGTGATCACCAATGACAACTAGTATATCAAAGATCTCACATGGAAAAAAATTTAAAAATGACTGTATTTTGTACATTCTTACCAATGAGGGTAGAACAAAACATTACAACTGGGTAAAATGTTTGATATCTTTGCCAGTTACCTAGTATAAGTTTGTCATTTTCAAACATGCTCATGTATCTCTTTCCATAGCTCTTTGTGGCGGGAATATAACTGCAATGAATGGTACCATTTATTCTCCTGGCTATCCTGATGAGTATCCTAACTTCCAAGACTGCTTTTGGCTTGTTAGAGTACCCCCTGGGAATGGCATCTACATCAATTTTACTGTTCTTCAAACAGAACCCATCTATGACTTCATTACTGTATGGTAAGCCAGTACCTTTTGATTGATTAAATTATAAAAGAGAATAAGGTCACAATTCTCTACTACAAACTACCATCTGACATTTGAATTGGCATGATAAGTGAGAGTCAGTATGGTTTGTTTGTTTTTAAAATGAGATACATATAATAAATATATTTTAGAGTATAGTCCCATTAAGTAGAAAAAGCCCACAGGTGAAAAGGATTTGAAGGCATTATTAGAAAATGTGTAAGAGTGGCAATTTCCAGAACTGTTTAAGGAAGTCTTCTATTTATAAAAATTGGTAAAATTTAAGACCCTCCTCTGTTCAGATAGTAATTATATTATATGCTTATTAAATTCTTGTCATAATTTATTATACAATAAAATAATTATACTATTATTGTACCACTTGCAGTAACTTTATTAAAGGTACAAAGAAAGTCTCTGAATTAATCACAGACAAAAACACTGTGTGAGCTGTAGGAGCAGCTAATTATAACAGTCTGATTCTCAAGACTGCTGTCAAAGAAAGGAAGAGAAGGCACCACAAGCTTTAAGAGATTCTGAGTACTTGCTGAAAGCTAAATTGATTACAGTTAATATTGGTTCATTTTGTTTAAGTAAAAACATAACCCATTTTAATGCTTCATATTTTAGCATTTTATTATTTGTGTAGGTGCATGACATACCAATATAATTTTTGATTCTAGGATTATTTCACTTTGCTCTTAATGTAATGATAGGTGATTGTATGCAAGACCTTCGTGAAAATTCATTTAAAGCTTTGTAAATCATCAGTGTCATTCTCTCCTTCCCAAACCCTTGTCTAATAGGGATGGACCTGACCAAAATTCACCCCAAATTGGTCAATTCAGTGGCAATACTGCTTTGGAATCAGTATACAGCACTTCAAATCAAATTCTAATCAAATTCCACAGTGACTTCACAACAAGTGGCTTTTTTGTGCTCAGTTATCATGGTTGGTATTATCTAAGTGTTTCTATTTCATTTGGTACCATTTAAATTGTCCTGGAAAATTGAATGTAATATATCTTTATCCAGTGATTGAAAATGTATTAAAATCTGACGCGTTGATCATCGCTGTAACTTATGTATTTCAAACACATTTACTTGCAAACCATGACCTCCTCTAAGTACTTAGGGATATTAACGTGTGAGCAAATGGCTATAGGAAATAAATCAGTCAGTAATTACCCAGTGGAAAATAATCATTTTGCATGAAAACCAATAAAAGAGAACCAGCTGTTCATATTTTACTGCATGTAATTTGGAGACAGCAATAGATTCTCTGAACAAAAAAAAATGTTTAATCTAGTCAACCTGCTGTGAATATTTCTAAAATTAGTATCTAATATCTTTATGCTCTGGATCACATTACTCATTTATTTAAACTCTTGTTTCAAACTGTATCTGTGAAAGAATCTTACAATTTTTGATGATGATTCCAGATCATTAAGTTCATAGCTTTTATCCTAGGAAATTACTTTTGGAGTTTCAGTTTTATTTGCTATATAGAATTGTTTTGGGTCCTACCTTCAGAGCATTAAATTTGTGAGAAGATATTATATTTTTCACAGAAATCTCCCTTCATATCTGTTGGCTTCAAATTAGTTGTGTTCATTAGAAAAAAAGGAATGTTTATTTATTTTCATTTTAAAAATATTTATTGTCTATTTGCTTTGCATTTGAGCACAGCTACCTTCCATCCTTTCTTTCCAGTCCCACCCTTACAAATCCCTCTCCCCATTCTTCCCACTCCTTCTCAGAGAAGGGGACCGTCCCCCTCCCTTGTGCACCACCCTACCACAGGTTGTCTTGTCACAGCCAGACTAAGAACATCCCCTCTCACTGAGGCCCAACCTATCAGTACAAGGAATGTGGAAGGGAACCTAATGTCAACAAACAAAGAGGGAAACAGCCCCCATTCGACTTGTTAGGGGATGCACATGAGCACCAAGCTGCAATTTGCTTCAGATATGTAGGGGTACATTCTTCCAAAGGACTTCCAGGGCTCCAACTGATATTTGGCGGTGGGTCTTTGAGTCTGACTCAGTCTACTGAAGGATGAAGCCTCTGGGGAGACAGTTATGCTAGGTTCCTGTCTCCAAGCACAGCAAACTATCATTAATAGTGTCAGGGATTGTCTCTCTCACAGCGGATGGCTCTCAAGTTGGGGAAGTCACTGGTTTGCCATTCCCTCAGTCTGTGCTCCATATTTATCCTTGCACATCTTGTAGGAAGACAAATTTTAGGTTGAAATTTTTGTGGGTGGATTGATGCCCCCTCTCTCCTTTAGAAGTCCTTCCTGGTTAGAAGAGGTGGTCATTTTAGTCTCCATATTCCGCTCGGTAGAAATCTAAGCTAGGGTCATCCCCATAGCCTCTCCATACCTTTTCCCATCACAGGACTCCATCTAGTCACCAGAGATGTCCCCAACCTCCTTCTCCCTGACTGCTGAATTCTATTCTCACTCCTGCTTATCTCTTACCATCCCCACACCTGATCATCATAATTACATATTATTATGTGCTATTCAACATCCTGTCTTACATAACATTGTCAGAATGATCTAAATTATTTCACAGGAACAATTAATCTACTTAAATTTGTAAATTTTTTATAAAAATTGGACAATAAACAGGACTTTGTGTACTATATTACTATACTATTTAATGTGTCAGTTTGATGCATAGTAATGAAATATTAGATACTTATGGTTTGTACTATGGGAAATCCAAATTTATCAAATATGATTTCATTTAAAACATTTAATCACATTGACTGGTAGAATTGAGAATTGACTACACAATACTCAAACTGCTTAATTGAACATGTTATGTCCCAGTTGGGTGATCACTAGCTAGTTTCCCCGTACCAACTCTGAACATTAATTCTGCATGTACATTGTACCATAATTACTGAGAAACTGGTATGTTCTCAGAAACATTTTCAGGCTTCTTACTTGTTTGATTCTCTCCTTCTAGTCTGTAAAATTATTGGGACAAAATAAGCTGGGTGTTAACTGCCTTAAACCCCTAAGACAACTCAGCAGACCCCATTTTGCAACTTCCTTTAATAAATTAAAAGGTAGATGGTTATTTATCTTTTATATTTGTTAACTAAATGGAGTTTTAAAAGATCTCCCAGTGGTTAAGGACATGTATTTTTCTTACAGAAGACACATATTTGATTCCCATGACCCACATGACAGCTTATAATCATATCTGTAGTTTCTGGGCTTTCAACACCATTTTCTGAACTTTCTCAGATATCAGACACATATGTGGGACACAATCATGCAAACAGTAGTCTTATAAATATAAAGTAAGTTAAAGAAATCTAAAAACACTTAAATTTAAGGCAGTTTACTTTATAATTTCTTTTTATTTAAATTCTGTTGATTATAAAAGTGTTAGGTGTTCAATTTATTAATTTCACAGTTCAAGGTTTTTATGCTTTCTTAATGTCACATTGATCATTTTTGATTTACTTATTAACATATTTTAGTATCTTAAAAGGTTTATGTGGTATTCCCACTCTCTCTTCTGTTTGTTATGAGATCTATCCCAAACCTATGTCTTCTGTAAACCATTATATCCTAAGACTTTTCAGATAAAAAATAACATTCGTAAAAGCTTTACAAAACAAAATTTTGTGTAAGAAATAGAATCCAAAGGTCACCTTCCCTGAGACATTTCATTTGAGGAAATGTTTTTGTTTTTGTTTTTCCTCTCAATTACTTTAACCACAATGCACTACAGTAAGAGCTTTCCTTGAGATATACTACTGGGTCAGAATGAAGTTGGCAGATGATAGAAAGTAAAAACATTTTTAGGCAATGACCTGTTGAGTATAAACTTATAAACCCCATTTTAAATGGCAGGGATTATAGACACTGATTTAAGTATCACCATATTACTAACAGTCACCGTTTACTGAAACATATGCTTGGAAAATTATAGGTGTTTCCTATACATTAGTGAGTTCTAGTTTACATGAAAATGTTATTAATTCTGTTTTAACAATATAAAGTATAATTAAAATTGAAACAATCAGGAGTAAAGCACAAAGCAATAAACATGGTATAGACTATATATAGGACATAAATAGAAATAGGTTTTTCTGTCTCCAAATCATTATTAATTATTTGTTTACTTACTTATTGTTTTTCTAGACAGGTTTCATTGTGTTGCTGTCTTAGAATTAGCTGTAGACCAGGCTGACCTCAAATTCACTTAGATCCACCTGCCTCTGTCTCCTGAGTGCTGGGATTAAAAGCAGGTGCCACCTCCCCCAGCTGAATAATTCATAAAAACAAACAAAAAAAGCAAAAAAAAATCTAAAATTTATTGAGATCACTCATTTTTAATGACATCTCCACTTAATTAACTTGACTTTCAAATGTCTTAGTGCTTGAGTTAGTGACACACAGGCTGTGAATTGTGCTGAGATGGTTGGAAGTTGACAACTCGATGTGTCTGTTCTGTATGTTTACACAATGTGCTGGGGCCACTATCAAAAATGACTGTGAAGTCTGACTTATGCAGAAGGGATGTGGGAAGCACAACACTGAAATCTCTGCTTGTTAATTTAAATGTAGAATGTTGGTTCTACAATATGTTGGTTTGTTGTCCAGGCTGTCTTTATTTTCTAATACCTGAGTATAAAACAATCTTATTTTTTTCTCAAAAAAAGAGAGCCTTATTGAGAACACAGTGCTTCCTCCTTATCTGTAGCTGGAATTTTACTATCATATGTATCTATAATCTCTTGTACTCAGTAAATAAACAAAAAATTGTCATGTAAATCCATAAAATTTAAATAAATTTTAGAATACCTTATAATTATTGAATTTTATAACATTATTTACTGTTATTTATCCTTTTTTGCTTCTATTGCACTCAGTAAATAATAAAAGAGATATTCTAAACATTAATCCATAAAATATACACAAATTATGGTATTATAATTATTGAATTATATAACATTATTCACTGTTAATTGAATGTAATTAATATGAATTTAATTAATAAATTAAAATTTAAATATGCATAGAAAAAGTCTTACTTATACAGTATAGGGCAAACTGTGGCTTCAAGTATCAACTATGATTTTGATGTTTTCCCAATTGATAGAGGAAGATTAGTAATTCTCATTTCATATTGTTTTATATAATAAGAATATTTAAGGTAGAGCATAATTTGTTTTGTATTAGTTAATGTATTTATCAGGTCTGTGACGCTTTTTAAATTAAAAATAGATTTTTCATATAATTTATTCCAAATAAAGTTTCCCCACTATCTACTCCCACAAGATCCTCCCCATTTCTTCTCACATCCAAATCCAACCCTCTTCTGTTGATAATTAGAAAATAAACAGCTTCTAAAGGATAATATAATATAATGTAATACATAACATATATACTATAATATAATATATAATATGTAGAATAAAATATAATAATATAATAAAAGAAACAGAAGAAAAAGAGCCCCCCTCATAAAAACACAAGAAGCATATACAAATGCAGATACTGGTTACACTTTTCTTTTATTATCCATTGAATACAAGAAACTATGTATACATAAGCAGTGGAACTCTAAGCACAGATAAGCAAGGACCACTATGCGCTCAGTAAGATGTTACTTTATAAAAAGATGAGATTCCAGGTATTTGAAAATAAAGATGGCCTTAACCACAAACAGAAATGTCGCAAAACCAATATTCGTTGTTTAAGTCAACAGTTACACATTCTAGAATACTATAACAACACAAAGTCATCAAGCATATTACATATATAAAGGATCTGAAGCATACAGAGGAAAAGATATATGCACATATTACTCTATGTATGTAAAGTACTTTTAGTTTAAAGAAATAGCCAAGGCAAGGCATTATGAGATAAAAAGTCTCCAAAGATGTCATTGTTCCATGATTTTGTATTATCCAGACACAGCTGTCCATGCAGCCTGCCCTTAAGTGTAGTCTGTTTCTCCAGTGAGACTTCATTAGCAAGTAGCGACCAGTTGGTTGTAACTTCTGCATTAAGAATGAGGGCATGTGAACATCCTTCCTTTCCGTCCCAGGGTACCGTACTCCACAGACTCACGCACTTTATCCGTGCTGCCTCAGTCCCTACATTTCAATCGTTTTTACTTAGATGGCCTTGTTTTCTTGGTGTTTTCTGTCATCTGTCTCTTGTTCTTTTTCTTTACTCCTCATTTTAATAACATTATCTGAACCCCTTGGGAGTGGGTGGCTGTGGATGGAGAGATCCTGTTTATGCTCGAGTCTTCCAACGTCTTCTACACTCTGAATGCTGGCTGGCTGGCTGTGAGTCTCTGTATTTGTTCCCATCTGCTGCAGTAGGAACTGATGATGGCAGAGGAGGATGCTGGTCTATGTGTATAGAAGAGTGTCATTTTAATGCCATGATGCTTTAGTAGTGCTAACCAGTTTCAGGTTCTGGGTGACCCAAGTAGCATCAGGTATGAAGTCTGGCTCATGGGATGAGGCTTAAGACAAATAAGATATTGGTGGTTACTCTTGGAAGATTTGTGTCGCTGTTGCACTAACACTACTTATACCACCGTAGACCCAAGTTGTTTTTACCCACTTTGGTGTTTATTTTTCCCCTTTGGTGCAGATTACCTTTAGGTACCAAAAACACTAACCCTTATTGGTGAAGGCTGTAGGTAGTCACCATCTTTATTTTTCCGTATTCAATAATTTACATAAATGTTGTCTTCAGTGACCTGCGGTTTTCAGGAATGTTTTCTGTAATTTCTGTTTGGTCATAGGTTTCGATATAGGTTCTACAGAGTTAAGGCTGTTTGAGAAGAACATTCATTATTCACCTGCTTCTACAGATAAAAGAAACATTTATATAAAGTATTTTAGAATTATTCTTAGGTTTATTTTAAGTGCACAAGCCCCTTTGCATTATAGCTTTATAAAAGATAAAGTCTTGTCTTATGTTCATATTTCAGTTCAAAGAGAGAGAAAAAAGAAAGAATATCAAACTCATAAAAGGTTTCCTATTCAGATGTTCAGAGTGTACAGTGAATGGGTATTACAATGGTTTGTGTGCATGTGCTCATGTGCATACACGTGAGTGTGTTTGTGTGTGTGTGTGTGTGTGTGTGTGTGTGTGTGTGTTTACTGCTATTTTCTTTTGTAGAGCAGTATGTCATTTTACCCCATGTCCCCATTCTAACTACTTTCTGGTTCTTGGTCACCTAATTAAAATAGGGGATGAGTTTGGCTCATGAAATGGGGCTTCAGACAAATAAGATATTGCTTGGTTACTCTTAGATTTGTGACACTGTTGTACTAACTTGTACCACTGTAGACCACTTCTGTGTGTAAAATGAAGTCCTAGCTAAATATATAACTACACAGCTATAATTTGAATTAGCAAAACATAATGTCATTTACTATTATTTAAATAACTAATAACTCAGTGATTAAATAAATGTCTCATCAAAAGTATATGATATTCTTCACTATGTCTTCTATTTTCTTTTGTCATACTGTCTCTTCTAGACAAAGATCATCATCACATAGCTTTTATGAAACTGGATTTAGTCTATTGATTTGCTACAATTAGTGGGACAATGCACCATTGACAGACACTGTGGCATCTCAAAAACTATCATAGGGACACATGTGAGAAGCTGTGAACTGTCTGAGATAGTTTGGAAGAATGACTCAAAGAAGCATGCTTTTCTGGATTAGGTGCTGTTCAAAAAATTTAGATTGATTTTACATATGGGCATTTTAGCACATTCATTTTTGGTTTTCCTAGATAGAGGATATATATATATATATATATATATATATATATATATATATACATATATATGTGCTATGGAGATAATAACACTCATATTGGTTGATGTAGAATAATCTTGCTGAAATGGTATGGCCTAAATTGTGTTCTAGTTTCATAATTCCATTATAGGAAGGCCTCGTTTACATCTTGCTCCAGTAAGTTCAAATAATTATGTTGTCTGATGCTCACACTTAGTGAAATTGTTTTTATTTAATAGAAGACAAGTTCTATCAGATATAAGTCAGCTCTAAACTGACAGAAGATATGCATTTTTAAAAAAGTCAGTTCTGAATATTCACAGTGGGCTAAAGTGATGGGTAATTATTGGTATGGTATATTACTGCAAAGTCCCACAAGCTGTGGTGATGAATGAATAGGCAGCAGAAATAGAGGCCTATGAATATAACACCACTGCTGCTAATGCCCTCTGTTACCTGCTAATGGGCAAGGAAAGTCAACCATAAGGAACAGCACTCAGTGCTGTGTCACAACCCCTTCAATTACCCATGTGCATAGCAGGATGTCTGCTCATGCAACAGACACAGGAATGTTCCTGTGATGGCCCTGAAAGCTCCCAAAATCTTTCTTTGCAGTGTTTCCTGTGATTCTTTTACCATGAAATTAATTAAAGATGTTTACTGTTAAACTTCCTTAGGACACAGATTTTCTTTTTATCCTTAAAGTCAAGGATTAATATTTGCTCCCATTTCTGACAGCATATCTTATCTAGACAGAAAGCAGGTTTAATCTCAAACACAGAATGACAGTTGTAAGTAATTTAAGCATTACAGAAACACACTTGTGGTTCATGTTAACTCATTAGCAGGTTTTCTACTAATGTTATATGTGTATATAAAGATATTCATAGGGGTATACCTATTTTCTATCCCATTTGCAATTTGATAAGCATTTATTAAGAGCTTTTTACAATGATCTCGTGTATAACTGTTTAAGTTCATTCTAGATAATGTTAAAAACAATACTGCTAAAGATTCCAAAGTCTAGTACATAATTATCAATGTACCCACCCAGAACTTTCTTATATCTACAGACGATCATACTTGACCTATTATGAATCATCACTGAACTAACCCAGGGCTTAGTGTCTATAATGGAACAAGATTATTATTTTTATCATCTATAAAGAATAATATATCTTTACTTAGCCAAAAGGTTATGTACTTGTGCATTTTTGTTTTGGAGAAAAAAAATGGCAATCTGCCGTTTTCTTTCTTTCTTTTTTTTTTTTTAGCAGCCTCTAATAGCTCAGTTGAATAGAAAAAGATAAATGTGCTATTCTTTTCTGGAATTGGGTTGGATGATGAACCACAAAGAAAATAGCAAATTAAAAATAACCACAAAATATGGCCAGAATCAATTTCTAAAAGGATTGCAAGAAGTA